>NW_023405139.1:0-15000 GCF_013141755.1 Anopheles stephensi
ATTCTTAGGGTACGGGTCAAAATTTTCTAAGTCCCAAAAAATCACATTTCTCGAAATATCTCGAAAACTACTTATCGGACAGGGGTCAACCAAGTGTTTTAGAAAGGTCTTTACAAGCTCTATTTAATGAGCCATAGCGACTTTCAAGTGATTTTTTGACACTTTTTCGCATATCGGCATCCTTGGTTCCCATACTGGCCATAGGCCATAGGGCACCGAACGGCCAACTTTTGGTCCGGGGGTGAAATTTTTTTTCCACGAGATTTTGATGAAAATGGCTTCGGAACGCGTTTCTAATAATGAAAAGTGAAACCAAACAGTATTTGCGAAGAAAAAATTGTCCTATGAAAAAATCACTTTTTCTTAGGGTACGGGTCAAAAATTTTCTAAGTCCCAAAAATCACATATTCTCGAATATCTCGAAAACTACGTATCGGACAGGGAGTCAACCAAGGTGTTTTAGAAAGGTCTTTACAAGCTCTATTTAATGAGCCATAGCGACTTTCAAGTGATTTTTTGACACTTTTCGCATATCGGCATCCTTGGTTCCCATACTGGCCATATCCCATAGGGCAGCCGAACGGGCCAACTTTTGGTCCGGGGGTGAAATTTTTTTTCACGAGATTTTGATGAAAATGGCTTCGGAACGCGTTTCTAATAATGAAAAGTGAAACCAAACAGTATTTGCGAAGAAAAAAATTGTCCTATGAAAAAATCACTTTTTCTTAGGGTACGGGTCAAAAATTTTCTAAGTCCCAAAAATCACTATTCTCGAATATCTCGAAAACTACTTATCGGACAGGGGTCAACCAAGGTGTTTTAGAAAGGTCTTTACTAGCTCTATTTAATGAGCCATAGCGACTTTCAAGTGATTTTTTGACACTTTTCGCATATCGGCATCCTTGGTTCCCATACTGGCCATAGGCCATAGGGCACCGAACGGCCAACTTTTGGTCCGGGGGGTGAAATTTTTTTTTTCACGAGATTTTGATGAAAATGGCTTCGGAACGCGTTTCTAGTAATGAAAAGTGAAACCAAACAGTATTTGCGAAGAAAAAATTGTCCTATGAAAAAATCACTTTTTCTTAGGGTACGGGTCAAAAATTTTCTAAGTCCCAAAAAATCACTTATTCTCGAATATCTCGAAAACTACTTATCGGACAGGGGTCAACCAAGGTGTTTTAGAAAGGTCTTTACTAGCTCTATTTAATGAGCCATAGCGACTTTCAAGTGATTTTTTGACACTTTTTCGCATATCGGCATCCTTGGTTCCCATACTGGCCATAGGCCATAGGGCACCGAACGGCCAACTTTTGGTCCGGGGGTGAAATTTTTTTTTCACGAGATTTTGATGAAAATGGCTTCGGAACGCGTTTCTAATAATGAAAAGTGAAACCAAACAGTATTTGCGAAGAAAAAATTGTCCTATGAAAAAATCACTTTTTCTTAGGGTACGGGTCAAAAATTTTCTAAGTCCCAAAAAATCACATTTTCTCGAATATCTCGAAAACTACTTATCGGACAGGGGTCAACCAAGGTGTTTTAGAAAGGTCTTTACAAGCTCTATTTAATGAGCCATAGCGACTTTCAAGTGATTTTTTGACACTTTTTCGCATATCGGCATCCTTGGTTCCCATACTGGCCATAGGCCATAGGGCACCGAACGGCCAACTTTTGGTCCGGGGGTGAAATTTTTTTTCCACGAGATTTTGATGAAAATGGCTTCGGAACGCGTTTCTAATAATGAAAAGTGAAACCAAACAGTATTTGCGAAGAAAAAATTGTCCTATGAAAAAATCACTTTTTCTTAGGGTACGGGTCAAAATTTTCTAAGTCCCAAAAAATCACATATTCTCGAATATCTCGAAAACTACGTATCGGACAGGAGTCAACCAAGGTGTTTTAGAAAGGTCTTTACAAGCTCTATTTAATGAGCCATAGCGACTTTCAAGTGATTTTTTGACACTTTTTCGCATATCGGCATCCTTGGTTCCCATACTGGCCATATCCCATAGGGCACCGAACGGCCAACTTTTGGTCCGGGGGTGAAATTTTTTTTTCACGAGATTTTGATGAAAATGGCTTCGGAACGCGTTTCTAATAATGAAAAGTGAAACCAAACAGTATTTGCGAAGAAAAAATTGTCCTATGAAAAAATCACTTTTTCTTAGGGTACGGGTCAAAAATTTTCTAAGTCCCAAAAAATCACTTATTCTCGAATATCTCGAAAACTACTTATCGGACAGGGGTCAACCAAGGTGTTTTAGAAAGGTCTTTACTAGCTCTATTTAATGAGCCATAGCGACTTTCAAGTGATTTTTTGACACTTTTTCGCATATCGGCATCCTTGGTTCCCATACTGGCCATAGGCCATAGGGCACCGAACGGCCAACTTTTGGTCCGGGGGTGAAATTTTTTTTTCACGAGATTTTGATGAAAATGGCTTCGGAACGCGTTTCTAGTAATGAAAAGTGAAACCAAACAGTATTTGCGAAGAAAAAATTGTCCTATGAAAAAATCACTTTTTCTTAGGGTACGGGTCAAAAATTTTCTAAGTCCCAAAAAATCACTTATTCTCGAATATCTCGAAAACTACTTATCGGACAGGGGTCAACCAAGGTGTTTTAGAAAGGTCTTTACTAGCTCTATTTAATGAGCCATAGCGACTTTCAAGTGATTTTTTGACACTTTTTCGCATATCGGCATCCTTGGTTCCCATACTGGCCATAGGCCATAGGGCACCGAACGGCCAACTTTTGGTCCGGGGGTGAAATTTTTTTTTCACGAGATTTTGATGAAAATGGCTTCGGAACGCGTTTCTAGTAATGAAAAGTGAAACCAAACAGTATTTGCGAAGAAAAAATTGTCCTATGAAAAAATCACTTTTTCTTAGGGTACGGGTCAAAAATTTTCTAAGTCCCAAAAAATCACATTTTCTCGAATATCTCGAAAACTACGTATCGGACAGGGGTCAACCAAGGTGTTTTAGAAAGGTCTCAACAAGCTCTATTTAATGGGCCATAGCGACTTTTTAGAGATTTTTTGACAAATTTTGTCATATCGGCATCCCGAGTTCCCATACTGGCCATAGGCCATGGGGCCCCGAACGAAAAAATTTTGGTCCGAGGGTCAAAATTTTTTTCTCATAAATTTGTTCAAAACGCCGTCGGAACGCGCCTTAGATCATGAAAAGTGAAAAGAAACAGTATTTTGCAAAAGTTGGGGTGGCCTATGACTTACATGGCCACGTCCTAGGTCCGAGTTCCCGAGGTCGTGTTCTTCAGTGGCGGAAAAAAATGGCCACTTGTGGGAGATGCAAAATGTTCATTTTGTATTATAGGGGACACACTATCGAAGCGAAAATTTCAGAAATGGCCTAAAACGTGAAGAAATGATGGGGTATGTACGAAAAGAAGGTTTTTATGGTCAAACGGTGAAATTTTTTTTTTTATGAAAAATTTTGGTCTCCCACCGTTCATGAATTTCTAGGACCAAAAATCGAAAAATTTGAAAACTTCACGATCGAAAGGGAAACGCATATGTGGTGTTCCTAGGTGTGTACGGTGTACGAAAAACGGGTTCACGATGAGATATCAGGCAAATAAGTGGACCTAAAGTGAGTTATACGGGTAAGACGAGGTGTCCAAAGACCGAAATAGGGGTACCAACTGAGAACGAAATGAAGGTCCCCGAAGTCGCCATACAAGTTATAGGAGGTGTCCAAAGTACGAAAAGAGTTCCATATTCGGCTGTTCCTACTATATGGTTCCCTGATTGCTGCTCCAAGGAGTAGTGAGGAAGTGTCCAAAGGTCTGTTGGGGGTATCGAGGTGATACCCTCGACGGACAATATGCACGAAAAGTGGTTCGATGATCTATCCTGTAGGTCGTACGGCAGCCATACCCGGCTGGAAGTACCGCGGTAATTCCGCAATAAAACGTTCGCCAGACGAACAAACAAATTGAATTAGCTCATCGTAGTGTACGGAAACGAAACGAAAATGTAAGGTGATTAGGGATCCGGGAGCAATCTCGCGATCCCATGGTTCGGTGTAAGAAATGATACGAAGTGTTCATAAGTCTCCTCTGGAGGCAGAACCATCGTAGCAAAGTTCGGGAACCCAAGGGTCACAAAAACTCGTAGGACGATATCCACGAATAATCGGGGACTTGTGGGGACTACCGTGCCCTGACAAGTCAACTACACCTTAACTGGTGATGGTCGTCCTACGGGGACCTGCGGGGAACAAAAGGGTCACAAAAACTCGTAGGACAATATCTCCGAATAATCGGGGACTTGTGGGGACCACCGTGCCCTGACAAGTCAACTACACCTTAACTGGTGATGGTTGTCCTACGGGGACCTGCCGGGAACCCAAGGGTCACAAAAACTCGTAGGACGATATCCACGAATAATCGGGGACTTGTGGGGACTACCGTGCCCTGACAAGTCAACTACACCTTAACTGGTGATGGTCGTCCTACGGGGACCTGCGGGGAGCAAAAGGAGTCAGAAACAATCGTAGGACGATATCCACGAATAATCGGGGACTTGTGGGGACTACCGTGCCCTGACAAGTCAACTACACCTTAACTGGTGATGGTCGTCCTACGGGGACCTTCAGGGAGCCGCAGTAAGTCGCAGGTCGTATGCGAGCCTTGATAGGTCCTGTTGGGGGCGTGCGGGGTGTAATGCCTCGGTACGTCAAATGTTGGTGTACGATGTACATCGATAATCTGACATCCTCCTGAACAACCTTTGCTCGTGTGGTTATTGGCGCTGTGGAGTCGGTGTACTGCCGCAGGTCAATGAGAGTGGTCACAACAAAGATTGTGTCACCTGATGAACGTAGAAAGAGAGTCTGCGGGGACTGGTGCCCTGGTAGACAAAAAATATCGAACAAGCAATTGACGAAGACGAATTCTGGTTGATCCTACCAGTAATATACGCTTGTCTCAAAGGTTAAGCCATGCATGTCTAAGTACAAACATAAATGAATGTGAAACCGCATAAGGCTCAGTACAACAGCCATAATTCACAAGATCATCCACCCTTCAGTTACTTGGATAACTGTGGAAAAGCCAGAGCTAATACATGCAACATGCCGGGACCGCTGTCCGCTTGCGGGCGGTGGAACTGGTGCACTTATTAGTAAAACCAATCGCCTCCGGGCGGCTTGAGTTGAAGTCTGGATAAGGATGCCGATCGTATGGTCGCTTGACCGACGACAGATCTTGCAAATGTCTGCCCTATCAACTATTGATGGTAGTGTAGAGGACTACCATGGTTGCGACGGGTAACGGGGAATCAGGGTTCGATTCCGGAGAGGGAGCCTGAGAAATGGCTACCACATCCAAGGAAGGCAGCAGGCGCGTAAATTACCCAATCCCGGCACGGGGAGGTAGTGACGAGAAATAACAATATGGACCTCTCTAACGATGGTCCATAATTGGAATGAATTGAGCATAAATCCTTCAATAAGGATCAAGTGGAGGGCAAGTCTGGTGCCAGCAGCCGCGGTAATTCCAGCTCCACTAGCGTATATTAAAGTTGTTGCGGTTAAAACGTTCGAAGTTGATTCCCCGTCCAGACACGCGACCGCCGCGGGCGCCCGGCACACGCCGGATACGTTCGTGCGCGAGCTCGCGGCTGCGACTCACAATGGTGTGCCTGGGCGTCAACCTCGTGATCGGTCGGGCACGTCCCGAGCCGGTGCGTGGTGCCCGGGCAGCTCCCATTTACCTTGAACAAATTAGAGTGCTTCAAGCAGGCTAGTACAAAAGCGTCCACACCCGCCCAGGGTTGGCGTTGGCCGAGAATAATCTTGCATGGAATAATGGAACATGACCTCGGTCTGAGTCTTTTGGTTGGTTTTGTATAGACCCAGAGGTAATGATTAACAGAAGTAGTTGGGGGCATTGGTATTACGGCGCGAGAGGTGAAATTCGTAGACCGTCGTAGGACCAACTGAAGCGAAAGCGTTTGCCATGGATGCTTTCATTAATCAAGAACGAAAGTTAGAGGATCGAAGGCGATTAGATACCGCCCTAGTTCTAACCGTAAACGATGCCAATCAGCAATTGGGAGACGCTACTACATTCGGTGCTCTCAGTAGCTTCCGGGAAACCAAAATCGGGTTCCGGGGGAAGTATGGTTGCAAAGTTGAAACTTAAAGGAATTGACGGAAGGGCACCACAAGAAGTGGAGCTTGCGCGAGGCGTTTGACATTTGACAGCAAACGGTGGTGTCTCCGTGAGCTGGATATTTTTGTCGAAAAAAAGGTGCAAAAGTGTAATAAAACCATCCGAAAAGTGCTGTTAACGCAAAAGGAAGGTGAAATTTACCGTTTAATAGTGAAAACCGGACGAAAATCGGTGAAAAACTGCGAAAAAAGTGTGTAAACAAATCCCCATACATTTTGTATGGGGAATGTTTTTCGCAATTTCGAGGGCTAAAATCTACCAATTTGGACACGGTTTTCGCTGGAAAAGCAATAGTGCGTGACATTCCAACGATAGAGAGTGAAAAACGGTGGATGCCGGGTGATTCTGTGCGGAAAAAGTGAAAACCAATTTTCAACAATAACAACAACAACAACAAGTGACGTTATTGTAAGTGTGCAGAAATTCTGTCCGGATCGCGCCGGAAGTGGTGTCATCCGACAGATCTTGTCGTGTTTAGTGGGTGTTTCCGAAAACCGGAAGAAAATCGGACGTTTTAGGCCGAAAAAACACCGCTTCAAAACCGAGAATGTGACAGTGCCACGTGGTGTCATTTTCCGGATCTCTGTTTTTTCGGCCAGTTTCTTCCGGATTTGGCCGGATGAGGTGTATGAAGGTGCGTGAGAGTGTCCTCTTGCGTTTGAGTGCAAAAAACCGGACCGAAATCGGTTTAAAAACGGTAAAATTAGTGAAAAACTAGTGGTGAACAAATTGTTGGTGACAGTGGTGACCCATGGGACAAAAATTAATTCCCAGGGGACAAAACATTTTGACGTTTGTGAATATTTTTTCAAATAAGAAAAGAGTGTGCAATAAATTTGTAAAACCCAGTGGAGGTGATAAATAAAATTCAGACATAATTTTCGGTAAAATTTGAAATTTTTCCACCCACCCGTTTCTCCCCCACCCCGTGCAAAGTGGGGGAATAATCCCTTAATAAGGGAAAATAAGGAACTGTGCGGGAAAATTCGAATTTTGAACGGAAAATTCTGAAACAAGGTGCAAAGTGCCTAGAAAAATCAGGCGCAATTTTTCATAGTGAAACAAGGTGTCGCCGTCCCCCATACCCCCCCTCCCCACCCGTCGGAGCGCCGACGAGTGCCTTAATAAGGGGAAAAGGGAAATACGGGGAAAAAAACTATACAGTGTGTCCGGAAAATTCCGGCATAATGCGAAAAGTGTAGTAGAGGAGCGGAGAAAGATTCAAAGCCTGGAATAGTGAATTTCCGCCCACCCCGTCGCCTCCCACCCTCTTCCATATACCGCCCCGTACTCAGAGACTGGGGCGACGGTTGAGGATACGAGGCCGGTTGACTTGGGCGACGGTTCAGGAAACGAACCTGGGAGACTTGGATGCCGGAACAGGTCGCAAACCTGGTGACTTGAGTGCCGGAACAGGAAACGAACCCGGAGACTTGAGCGACGGTATAAGTCACGAACCCGGGTGACTTGGGCGTTTGGAAGGAGACGAGCCCGGGCGACTTGGACATTCGGAAAGGGACGTCTCCAGGTGACTTGGGCGTTGGAAAGGGGACGTTTCCAGGTGACTTGGGGGACGATAAAGGACGACTCTAGCGATAAAACAAGAACGCAACAGAGCGGCGGAAACCTGAAGGAGTGCAAGCAGTTTTACTTCATCTGGCGGGAGATGAAGTAAACGGAGGTCAACCATCAAGTGCCATAGGTGAGTAAACATCCAAAATGTGGTCCGACTCTTGCAGTGATCGGTCGGACCTCGACGCGGCAGGTACTTCGATATCGGAAGCACTTAAGAAGAGAAGGTTGAATAGGAGAGCACTCTCACCAAGGGTAGTGATGGTGCCCATTGAGATTTCGCCGGGAACGATGGCGGCCTTCCAACGCAAGCCGCCTTCCATTCAAGTGGAAACTGAGGAGGAACAATCCTTTGGTGTGTCGGCACCTGCCGACCCGATGGTGGAAGTTCTCTCTTCGCCCGAGCCATCCCTCACGATGGCAGAGGACCGGCAAACGAGTGCGGCGAGGAAGCGTACCGCACCTGTTACACCACCGATCCCGTCGCCGCGAAGGGTTGTGTCACCCGAAATGACGGCTTCTGCCGTCAGATCGGGAGCCTCCAATGGGACGAAAGAAGGGTCGCACCAGCTGATCGAGCGTTTATTGGAGAAGCTTGAGATCATGACGGAGAAGCTGACTCAAGTCACGGAGAAGCTGGAATCGAGCGATCGGGAGAACAAAGTTCTAAGGCGGGAATTAGAACTTTACAAGATGGGGACACGGACGGTGTCGGAGCTGTACTCCTCCGCGGTTGGTACGGGCTTGGGAAACCAAGCGGTATCCCAGCCCGGACCCAACAAGAAAAAGAACGCGAAGCGGTCTGAGCAGCGCGCGAGGGCGGCTGCCCGACAAGCGCAAGAGCAAGCGTTTGGTCCTGCCCACCAGCGGCTGCTGGAACTGCAGGAACAGATGTGCATGGAAATCGCGGAGGAGCAGCAGCAACAGCAGCGGAGTAGTGGCCAAGCGAGACGGTCACAGCACCACCTGCCCCAGCTGGCCGAACAAAAGGAGCAACCGAGGACCTCCTATAGGGACGCCCTAACCACCGGGTGGCAGGTGGTTGGTGAGAGGCGTGAAAAACCAGCGCCAAGACAACAACAACAACAGCGGCCGCAGCCGCCAAGGGCACCAGAACGCCCTACCCAACCCACCCAAAGGACCTCTAGGAGACGACCAGATGCCATTCTGGTGATTCCGGCGGAAGGCGTTTCCTTCGCGGATATGTACCGCCCGATTCGGACCGCCCCTGCGCTGGAGGACGCGCAGAAATACATCCGTATCGGTAAGCGGACGCCGAAAGGCAATCTTCGCATGGAGCTGACGCGCGAGGTCGACTCCAAAGCACTTTGCGAGCGCATCCAGGGCGTGCTCGGTGCCCTGGGGACGGCAAAGGTGCTGACGGAGATGGCGGACGTTATCGTCCGTAACGTCGATCACCTCACGCAAGAGGAGACTCTGAAGGAGGCACTGCGAGCGGCTCTCGCAAAAGAGCCGACAGTGGCTTCAATCCGGATGTGGGAGCTGCCGGACGCCACCAAACGCGCACGTGTTCGTCTCGCGCGGGTGGAGGCGGAAGCCATAATGGGCAGGACGAACCCCCTGCTCATTGACCATTCCGCCTGCCGGATGGAGCAGGTTCCAAAGTTGGCGGCCTGGCAGCGAAGATGCTTCCGCTGCTTGGAGCGAGGCCATATGGCGGCCTCGTGCACAGGTGTAGACCGAAGCCAGTGCTGCATCCGGTGTGGCGAGAGCGGACATCGGGCAGCACAGTGCTCGAATGAGGTACGCTGTATGAGGTGTGGCGGCCCTCATCGTATTGCCGCGCTCAACTGCAGGGGAGGAGGACGGGCGGGAGTGTGATGGCCTCAAGCCTCCAGGTCCTACAAATAAACGTTAACAGGAGTAGAAGTGCGCAGGACCTCGCACTACACACCATGCGGACGGAGCGGGCGGATGTACTTGTCGCGTGCGAGCTCCACTCGGTACCGGACGGAAACGCGAACTGGGTGGTCGATTGCGACAAACATGTCGCCATCATCGTGAGCGGACAATCCCACCCAGTCCAACGCATCAGGAGTACGGGCTTTTCCGGTATCGTGGCGGCCGACGTGGCGGGCATTACCATCATTGCCTGCTACGCGTCGCCGAGCCTCGGAATGCCCCAATTCGACGACCTTTTGGAGCGCATCGAGGTGCTGGCTTCAGGGCTTTCCCGAGTGCTTTTGGTCGGCGACTTCAACGCGTGGAATTGCGCCTGGGGCAGCACGCGCTCCAACAACAAAGGAGAGGAGCTACTGGTGCTGGCGGAGGGGCTCGGGCTCGATGTCCTGAACCTGGGGGGGGAAGCCACCTTCCTCGGGAATGGCGTTGCACGCCCGAGCATAGTGGACGTCGCCTTTGCCAGCACGGCCATCAGTCGCTCCGACCTCATCGGGGATCCGAGGCAGGAGTGGAGGCTGTTACGGACATACTCGTACAGCGACCACAGGTACATTCGCTTTGCGGTTGGGGACCAGCCAACGGCCACTAGTCGGCGAACAACAAGGGAGGCAGCACCGGCAGTACGAGCGGCTGGCCGAAGATGGCAAACGCGTCAGTTTGACGGTGAGCTGTATCGCCGGGCGCTACAGGCAGCTCACTTCGAGGAGAGGGCCACAGATCCGGAGGGCCTTACGCGCATCCTGAGCCGGGCGTGCAGCGAGACTATGGCGGAAGTCTCTCCAGCAGTCGGTCATACCGGAAAACCGGCGTACTGGTGGACGCCGGAAATTGGCCGGCTGCGCGAGGAATGCCGCCTGGCTTGGGAACGGTCAACCGGCGCATTGGCCGGCAGCGTGGCCCACACCGAGGCCGTCGAACAACACCAGGACGCCCGACGTAGGCTGACGTTAGCCATCTCGGCCAGCAAAAAGGAGCGGTATGCGGAATCGCTCCAACAACTGGAAGACGACGAGACCGGTCGGTGGCTGGGAGAAGCGTTAAAACGGCTTTGTGGCAGCCGTGTGGCTAGAGAGAGCGACCCGTCCACGCTAGGACGAATCGTGGACGCTCTCTGCCCGGACCATCCCCCAGTCGACTGGCCCACCATTGAACCGGACGGCGTCAGTATCAGGCCGGTCACTGAGCGGGAGTTGCTCGACATCGCGGCCGGCCTGAACCCTAGGAAGGCACCCGGATTGGACGGACTGCCCAACGCTGCCCTCACGGCAGCCATTCGAGCGTACCCGTCGACATTTGTTCGGCTGTACCAGCAGCTTTTGGAAGCGGGCCGCTTCCCAGAACGATGGAAGAAGGCGAAACTTGTCCTCATCCCCAAGCCGGGGAAACCGCCGGGCGAGCCGTCCTCAGTGCGACCGGTGATGCTGTTGGATACACCGGGAAAGGTGTTCGAGCGAGTGCTGCTCAACCGTCTGAATGATTACATCGAGAGGCCAACGGTGCCGATGCTCTCCGAGCGTCAATTCGGCTTTCGATGTGGACGCTCTACCCTTCAGGCGGTGGAACTGGTGATCGAAGCCGCCAGATCCGCCATGAGTTTTGGGCGCACGAACCGACGCGACAAGCGCTGCCTGTTCGTCGTCGCGCTTGACGTGCGCAACGCTTTTAACTCGGCGGACTGGCAGGCCATCGCGGATGCGCTGCACGCAAAAGGAGTACCAGCAGCACTGCGCAGCATCCTGCAAGAGTACTTCCGGGACCGTGAGTTCACGTTCGACACGAGCTCTGGTCCAGTAACACGCCGAGTAACGGCAGGAGTTCCACAGGGATCCATCCTCGGTCCCACTCTGTGGAACATCATGTACGACGGCGTGTTGAGCGTGCAGCTGCCCGAAGGAGCAACGATCATCGGTTTCGCGGATGATCTAGCAGTGCTTGCGAAAGGGTGTACACCGGAGGAGGCGGCTGGCGTAGCGGAGGAGGCGGTTGCAGCTGTTTCGGGATGGATGGAGCGTCACCGCTTGCAGTTGGCCCCTGAGAAGACGGAGATCGTCCTCATCTCCAGCCTCAGAAGGGGCCACCCAGAGGTGCCGATTAACATCAACGGAGTGGAGGTGCGATCCAAGCCTGCAATCCGCTACCTCGGGGTCCAGCTTCACGACCACCTATCGTGGAAGCCACACGTCGAGAAGGCCACGACGAAGGCCCTCCGTGTGGTGAAGCTGGCCACCAGCATGATGCCCAACCATGCCGGACTGGGGATGGCGAAGCGCAGGCTGCTGGCGGGGATTGCTGATTCCATTGTCAGATACGCGGCACCCATCTGGGCGGAGGCGGTGAAGTTACAGTGGTGTCAGAGGAAGCTGGAGCAGCTGCAGAGGCCTTTGGCAAAAGGGGTGGCAAGGACTTTCCGCACCGTCAAATACACGACGGTTGTGGTGCTGGCGGGGCTGATTCCGCTAAGTCTGCAAGTGCAGGAGATGGCGCGGAGATACAAGCGCCATCAAGACGCACTGACCCGGGGAGTCTTGATCGACAAAGAGGTCATCAAGAGACTTGAAAGGTCGGCCACGATGTTACAGTGGCAGTCATCATGGGACGAGGAAGCTGCACGCCCATCCGCGAGCCGGTTTGTTCGATGGGCGCATCGGCTGCTGCCAGACATAGCTGCCTGGGTTGGTCGGAAACATGGCGAGGTGGAATTCCACCTCAGTCAGGTGCTCTCGGGACACGGATTCTTCCGAGAGTACCTGCACGCCATGGGCTTCGTCTCTGCCCCGGCCTGCCCATCGTGCGCCGATAACGTCGTTGAATCGGCCGAGCACGTTATGTTCAACTGCCCAAGGTTTGCGGATGTGCGCGTGCAACTGCTGGTTGACGAGAAGGGTGTTGCAGTTACTCCCGAACGGCTGGTGCCGTGGATGTTGACCAGTCCGGAGGCCTGGCAGTCAGCAGCAGAAGCGGCACGGCGGGTATGCCGCTTCTTGCAGTTACGCTGGCTGGAGGACCAGGCAATGGAGAACGCGGTGGTCACGGCGGATATCCAGACAGCTGCCCAGCGGGTGGAAACAGCTCGACGGCAGGCCCGTCGCGAGCGGCACAACGAGGGTCAGCGGAGACGGCGTCGAGAGCGGAGCGAACGCCTGTCTGCAATCAACCCGGACGAAGGGGCAGCCATTTTGCGTCCAATGGCAGCCCAACCTAGGAGAAACGCCCGCAACACCGGTACGCCATCAGCCGAAGTTCTCCTCCGTAGACGGCTGATGCGCAACCAGCGCCAACGAGAGTACCGGGAACGTTTGCGTGCGGGCACACTCCCACCTGTTCGACCGGGGAGAGTGCGCCGCGACAGGCAACCACCAACTGTGGAGGAAATCGAAAGGAGACAGGCGAATCGGCGTGAACGGGAGCGAGCGAGGCGACATGCCGAAGCCGATCACCGCCGTAACCTGTCGACAGTTCGAGGTGGCGGCCAACCTCCAGATACGGCTGGTGACGGAGTCAGCAATCAACCGCCATCAATCAACCGGAGAAGGCGTACACCGGGGACGTTTCGGAACCAACGACCTCAGGGGACGACAACGGCCAATCAGCAAACAAGAAACAGAGCGAGCAGATTGGCCCATCACCATGCGCTTCGACAACGGCGGCGGACAGACGATGCCGATCGTAGACGTGGCGTCAGGTCGGAAGACGCAGAGGCCGCCAGTACCGAGGCGGAGACATCCACGCGCTAACTGGCCCGGTCATCTGGCCGTGAATGCGAAAAGAGGTCAGTGAGAAGTCGAGTGAGGTGATGCGTGCGCGAACTTCATGTCTTGTTAATGTGTTCGCCAAATCCGTTTGTTGTTTTGTAAAATTTGTATAACGTAACTGTTCAGGCGTTTTGTGTCCGATGGCGTTATTCAATGTTAATAAAGATTCGTTGGAACCGTTCCGGATAGATAGGAGCAGCGCCTGGCCCATGCGCGTGTTTGGGTCAGGATGCATTATGGCCGACGGTTTACGCCCGTCTGGGAAGGCCGCCGGCTAGGGTGTTAGTGCGTGTCTTGTTATCTGTATGTAATGATTGTTATTTATTTGATAATAAACACGTACATGTACATTAAAAAAGAAGTGGAGCTTGCGGCTTAATTTGACTCAACACGGGAAAACTTACCAGGTCCGAACTTATCGAGGTAAGACAGATTAAGAGCTCTTTCTCAAATTTAAGGGTAGTGGTGCATGGCCGTTCTTAGTTCGTGGAATGATTTGTCTGGTTAATTCCGATAACGAACGCGACTCAAACAAGCTAACTAGAACGCTGTCAGCAGTGTGCCTCCGGGCGCACCTGACGTTACGGGGCGGCGGCGCCTTCGCGGGCGGTCGTCGCACTAGTTTGCCCTGCTTAGCGGGACAACTTGTGTTTAGCAAGGTGAGAGTGAGCGATAACAGGTCCGTGATGCCCTTAGATGTTCTGGGCTGCACGCGTGCTACAATGTGGGCAGCAGCGTGTTCTCGCCAATAGGCGCCCCCATTCCGAGAGGAACGGGAAATCACCCAAATGCTCATTTAGTTGGGATTGGGGACTGCAACGGTCCCCATGAACCTGGAATTTCTAGTAAGTGCTAGTCATTAGCTAGCGCTGATTACGTCCCTGCCCTTTGTACACACCGCCCGTCGCTACTACCGATGGATTATTTAGTGAGGTCTCTGGAGGCATACCTTCCGCGGTTCCTTCGTGAGCTGCAGTTGGCACGGCCGAAGTTGACCGAACTTGATGATTTAGAGGAAGTAAAAGTCGTAACAAGGTTTCCGTAGGTGAACCTGCGGAAGGATCATTACCGATCAAACAAGTCCGGGAGTGAGGTTGCCAAACGCATCGTCGGCATCACATGCTGACGCGCACGCTACAACCACAAGATGGTGTAGCACACTTGGTAGAGTTGAGCGAAAGCAACTCTTTCAAAGGGATACACATACCACTGCCTCGGCGCAGGTCAGTAAAGACGCACACTTTGGCAGTACCGGGTACCTTATACACTGACTGATTGTCGTGTCACAAAGGGGTGATCGACAGTCGCACTTTGGCGTGCTCGGCTCCGCATCCGTCGGGGCCGTGGGCGCCTGCAGTGTGGTACTAGGGAATCAGAGTTGTGTGTTGGTTTGTGTATAATGGACATATCATTACCGATCAAACAAGTCCGGGAGTGAGGTTGCCAAACGCATCGTCGGCACAATATGCTGACGCGCACGCTACAACCACAAGATGGTGTAGCACACTTGGTAGAGTTGAGCGAAAGCAACTCTTTCAAAGGGATACACA
>NW_023405139.1:20000-30000 GCF_013141755.1 Anopheles stephensi
ACGCCGGTCATTCCGCTCTCGGACGATTCTCTCGTGCGCTTCGTCCAGTCGCGCAGCAGCTTCCCGCATCTCCGCGCTCGCACTGGTAGCTCGCTCCACATACCAGTCTTGCTGCAGGGCTGTGGTGATGCGCTTAGCCGCTTCACACACGCGACTCCAGTGCTGCTGGTCCTTCAACAAGTACTCCTGGATGTTGTCCGGAGTCACCGCCGCCACCAACCCCTCCTC
This sequence comes from Anopheles stephensi, assembly GCF_013141755.1. Lineage (NCBI taxonomy): Eukaryota > Metazoa > Arthropoda > Insecta > Diptera > Culicidae > Anopheles > Anopheles stephensi. The sequence goes on from NW_023405139.1 coordinate 20,229, forward strand.
CAGCAACTCACTGCGGACTTCCGCAAATCGCGGGCAGCTGAAGAAGGCGTGCTCCGCCGTTTCCGGTACCCCCGTGCATCTCACACAGTCAGGTGTTGGCGACAGATGCTTGGTGTGGAGGTAATCATGGAAGAAACCGTGGCCTGATAGTAACTGTGCCAGGTGAAACGTCATTTCACCGTGACGTCGGTTCTTCCATGACCCTATGTCCGGGAGCACTCGGTGGGTCCACCTCGTAAAGCGGCTTGTGGGCTCCAGCTCATCCCACTCCGCTTGCCATGCCTCGATAGTACTTCTTCGCTCTTCAGCTCGGATGACAGTGATGGGCATACCCGTGTCCTGCCGCCGCTGGTAACATCTGGCGTCCTCCTTCACCTGTAGCCAGATGGGGATAACCCCAGCAAGTACTGCTGCCACCTCACTCCGTACCGAGATGAAAGTGCGCGCCACCGGTCTCGCGTATAGGCCCTGAACGCGAGCCAACCTCCGCCGGCACTGCTGTAGATCGACTGCCGTGTGCCAGATTGGCGCCGCATACCGCATCGTCGAATCTACGACTGAGGCCAGCAATCGTCGCTTCGCACTTTTCGGGCCGCTGTGATTACACATCAGCCTGGAGATCGCCTGCGCAACCCTGGCTGCCTTCGCTGTAACGTAGTCCACATGTGGCCCCCAGGAAAGATGGTCCTCGAGCATTAAGCCGAGGTATTTGATGGTCCTGGTAGGCCATCTCTCCTGGCCTTCAATCGCAACTGGAAAGTTGGTGTTATAGCGCCGCATTGTGGAAACCAGCACGAGCTCAGTTTTCGCTGGGGCGAGCTCGAGATGGTGCGCCGTCATCCAGGCGCTTATCGCCGCTATCGCCGTCTCCGCCGCTTCCGCCGCCGCCTGTGGTGTGGTGCCTTTCGCCAAGACGACTAAATCGTCGGCGAAGCCCACCAGCTCCGTCCCCTGGGGCAACTCCAGTCGCAGCACGCCGTCATACATCACGTTCCACAGGGTGGGACCGAGAATCGATCCCTGTGGAACGCCCGCCGATGTTGATCGCCGCACCGGTCCCTCGCTGGTCTCGTACACTAGCTCTCGTTCTGAGAAATAACTCCTCAGAACTCTTTGAAGCGTTGCAGGGACACGCTTCTCCTGCAGAGCTAGTGCAATCGCCTGCCAACTCGCTGCGTTGAACGCGTTCCTGACATCCAATGCTGCCACCATCAGACATCTGGGATCCCGCGAGTTGGTGCGATGGAAGGACCGGGCTTGCTGGCCTAGTTCGACGACGCGCTGGATCGCCTGCACCGTTGATCTCCCACGACGAAAGCCATACTGGGATGGTGAGAGCAAGATGGCATTGCTCTCTTCCAGGTGGTCGTTGAGACGGTTGAGGATTAGCCTCTCGAACACCTTGGAAACCGCTCCCAGCATGAGCAGCGGGCGATACGAAGACGGGTCCCCAGCTGGCTTGCCTGGCTTGGCAATCAGCACCAACCGCGCCTTCTTCCATGGCCTCGGGAACTCGCCGCGCTGCAGAAGATCGCCGTAGACTCGCGCGAACACCTCCGGGTGCTGGCGCACTGCTTCCTTTAGCGCTGCATTTGGGATGCCGTCAAGTCCCGGAGCTTTTGACGACGCCATCCTCGTTGCGGCCATAATCACCTCCTCGCTGGTGATCGGTGATACATCCGCTTCGTCGTCCATCTCAATCGCTGGCCACTCGAACGGCGGATGTGTCGGGAATAGGGTGTCTACAATCGGCTGTAGAACTGCGCGATCAGTCTCAGGTGGTGTGCGACTGCGCAGTTTGGCCATCACCACCTTGTACCCCATCCCGAACACATCATCCTCCACGCTATCGATCAGCTCCTGCATGCATCGTTCCTTGCTGTGGAGGATTTCCTGCGCAAGCAGCCCGCGTTGCCGAAGAAGATCGGAAGATGCGACGGCTCGATCTTCAGGAGTGGTAGCCCGATGGCGTTGTCCCTCAGCGACTGCGCAGCACTCCCGCAACCGCTCGATCTCAGGCGTCCACCAGTACATCTTCGGCGAGACACGAAAGGTTGGCCCGGTGACTCGCTGCATGACCCCGTCACAAGCAGCAGTTAAGCCGACGAGCAGTTCGTCCGGAGTTGATGCGAGGCTGAAGCGGCTGTTTGAGAGCGCTATCTCAAAGCACTCGCGATCGAACTGTGCCGTCTTCCACCTCACTCCGGCGTGCCTTGCTAGGCCGCTGGTGTTGTGCAGCCCTCCTCGTCGCTGTAGCTGGTGTTGATGCTGCTGATGTCGTCCACTCTGGCTTGTTCGCCTACTTGGAATGGCTACGCTGAATGCGATGTACCTGTGGTCACTGCCAGAGTATTTGTTGACGATACTCCATTCACCCGGAACTGCGACGCTTGGCGAGGCAAAGCTCACGTCGATCACGCTTTCACGTGCGACTCCGTTGCCGGTGAACGTTGGCTCGCTTCCAAGGTTCAGCGTCAGCAGCCCGAGATGGTTGACCGTTCCCATCAGATTCTCGCCTCGCGATGTTGTGCGAGCGCTGCCCCATTCCTCGTTCCACGCATTAAAGTCGCCTGCTAGCACCGTTGCAGGATACCCGGCGAGCGCCATTTCTACTGCTTCCAAATAGTCGTCGAACTCCGCATTGCTGATGCTGGGCGGTGCGTAACAGCTGGCAAAGGCAACGCCCCCGATTGTTGCAACCACCAATCCCGAGGCTGCGCTTCCTCCAAGATGTTGAATGGGGTATTCGCCGGTTGCAACAATAGCCACGTTCTGCTGCTCGTCGATCGCCCATTTGATGTTGTCACGCGGAGGCCTGTACAGTTCGCTGGCGATGACAACATGCGCGCCAACCTCCTTCGCCGTCTGCAGCATAAGATCTTGAGCTGCACGGCTCCGCCCGAGATTGATCTGCAGGACTTTTAACGTCGGCAGGTCGGGTGACCTATCGAGTGCGGGCCCTTGCAAATCGCGCAACACGGCTCCTCCTGGCAATCCATCGCCAGATGGCTCGTCTTCCCGCATCGGATGCAGGCGTCCGATCGATCGATCGCGCTCTTGCACTTCACCTGCACGTGGCCGAGTTCCAGGCAACGGAAGCATCGTTGCAGCCAATCCTGTCGTTGCTGCACGCGGCTGACAGGACTCGAGGTGTACATCACCTTGATGTGCTGTCCTGCCAGCTTCTCCGCCGCCTTCTCGGAGACTCGAACCCAGGCCATCTTCGTCGAGTCGTTCATCGTGATCAGGCGAACCTCCTTCTCGCTGATGGGTTCCCCCGAAAGGGCTGTCAGCGCTTCCGCCACCTCCTTCACCGCCGCTAAAGGGTCGATATGATCTACTCGAACCTCGACTTTGTTGGTGATAAGTCTGCAACCGAGTGATGGAGTTGTTTTATCGCAGAATGCCTTCACTGCGTTAAACACCTCCAACGAGTTTGCGGATTCCGGCAAGCTCATAACCAATCGCGAGCGTGATGTTCGCCGTCCAATTCCGAGCACCTCAGACAGATGGGCCAGTTCTGTCGCCGAGCGAATCATCCGGTAGGCCTCCAAGTAGGCTTGACCCTCGCCTGGCGTGACTTCGATGGCGTCGGGACGATGTTTTGGCTGCCGATTAGTCACGTTTGTTGGAGCCTGCGCCTGCTGCTGGTTTTTGGACGCCGGCTGTGCTGCTGCTGTTTTCTGCTGCTGTGGTGGCTGCTTACGAGCCGGGCGCCGGACAACTTGCGCCCACGAGCCACCGTTATCGCCGATCGCATCCTCTGCAGCAGTAAGGGTGGGGAAGTCGCTGGATGGCTGCTGGCTTCGCTCACCCGTCTGCCGTTTCTGCTGCTGCTGTTGTTGCTGCTGCTGCTGCTGCTGCTGCTGCTGCTGCTGCTGCTGCTGCTGCTTCTGCTGCTGCTTCTGCTGCTGCTGCTGCTGCTGCTGCTGCTGCCGCTGCTTCTGCTGCTGCTGCTGTTGCTGTTTCGCCTGCTGCTGTTGCTGCTTCGCCTGCTGCTGCTGCTGCGACCCGGTGGCCGCCTGGCTGCGCTGTGCAACTGGTTGTAGTGGCGCGTCTGGAGAGGCATCTTGTTTGGCTGCAAGCTTCCGGATAAGCTCAGCCATCTCGCGAATTTCCTCCCGCAGTGCTTGCACTTCCTTCCAGTGCCGGCTGTCAGCTTCCTCCTTCGCCCGTTGAAGGTCCTTGATCATGTCAAGAAGCCCCTTGCGCTCATCCAGATTTGCCTGCAGCAACAGCCGAGTGCTTATAAGCTCATCGGACATTATCGCGAGCGTGTTCTCCAGCGATGCCAACGACGCCATAACAGGCGCCGCCTCAGGAGCCTCAGGAGCTGGCTTGTTGCTGGAAGTCGCCTTCGTCGCCTTCGTCGTACTGCTCGATGCTGTGCTGCTGCGAGTAAGCAACACTTTCGGCTCAGCGGTGAGTTTTTTCGCGCCCTCCATCATGGTAGTGTCCACGGACACCGTCCGAGGACGCAGTAATCTGCTCATACCTCACTCCGACGCCCTCTGGTGGTGAGGGTTTCTGCCGCAATAATGGAGAACCCAAAACACGCTTTTCCGAGCGTAACTCCCCCAAATGGCTTCCAATTGTCTCGAACCCAACGGCGATTTGGTGTGTGATGATGTTGTGCACAATCTTCCAGAAGAACTCGACGCTCGTTTCCCCCTCCTTCTTCCAGAAAAACAGGAAAAACCGTTTCAGACGTGGTTTTTCCCGCTCTGGGGGGGTGGTAGGTGGAAGTAGGGGGGCGGGATGGTGTTCCCCGCAATCCTCGTCTCAGGCTGCGTCGATAGAGGGGTCGCGTTGGGGGGTGCGGTCGGAAAATTGGGAAAACCCAGAAAACGCTTTTCCGGGCGTAACTCCCCCAAATGACGTCCAATCGTCTCGGACCCAACGGCGATTTGGTGTGTAATGATGTTGTGCACAACCTTGCCGAAGAACTCGACGCTCGTGTCCCCCTCCTTCTGCCAGAAAAACAGAAAAAACCGTTTAAGACGCGGTTTTTCCGCTCTGGGGGGGTGGTGGGTGGAGGTAGGGGGGCGGGATGGTGTTCCCCGCAATCCTCGTCTCAGGCTGCGTCGAAAGAGGGGTCGCGTTGGGGGGTGCGGTCGGAAAATTGGGAAAACCCAAAAAACGCTTTTCCGGGCGTAACTCCCCCAAATGACGTCCAATCGTCTCGGACCCAACGGCGATTTGGCGTGTGATGGTGTTGTCCACAACCTTGCCGAAGAACCCGACGCTCGTTTCCCCCTCCTTCTGCCAGAAAAACAGAAAAAACCGTTTTAGACGCGGTTTTTCCGCTCTGGGGGGGTGGTGGGTGGAGGTAGGGGGGCGGGATGATGTTCAGATGCTTCCTCTCTGCAAGCCGCGTCGATCGATACCCCACTCGGTGGGGTGCGGCGTATGATTCAGGCGACGGGGGGGGCCCGGAAAAACGCTATTTTCCAGGGGGGGTGGGGGAAAACCCTTGCGGGGGGGTATTCTTCGAGGTAAACGGACACCCCTCCCCGAACAAACCCCTATCGGGAGACGCCTGGTTTTCCCGCTACGCCCGGAAAACTCTTCTGCTGCACACTTTTCCGGCTGGAACGCCCCCTGGTGGTGGAAAACTGGTTGGGTTTTTGCGGGGGTGGGTGGGGGGCACCCGCCCGAACAATCCGTCCGAAGACCCCGATCGTCTATCTCCCCTCCTTCCCCGGGAAAACTCGGAAAAACCGTCTCCGGGGGGGGTTTATCCGCTCTGGGGGGCTGGTGGTGGGTGGTGGGGGGGCGGGGTGGCCACTTCCGAACTCCCCTCTTCGAGACGCGTCGATGGAGGGGTCGCACGCCTGGATCGGTGGACTGACCACCTGGTACACCAAGGGGGGGCAGAAAAGGCCCGCCGGGAACTCCAGGAAACCAGGGCGGACAACCCGTTCGAACACCGGGTGCCGGGTGTTCCGTCCGGAAGATTTTGAAATTCCAACCTCACTTTTAACCGACGCCAAAATTTCACACACACGCCGCCATTTTCGCGACACCGAAAACCGCGTGCTTTTTTGGGTGGAAATTTCCCCCGCCTATAACTCCGCGAGTTTTCCACGGATCCGCCTGGAATTTTCACAGCTTGTTCGCCTCCGGAAAACGCACAAACCACTATATGGCAGCTCTCTGCCAGCACTTATAGTTTGAGAGTTATAATCACTCAAAGTTTTGCACTTTAAACGTCCACAAAATGGCGTACTCCATGAAATCGTTAGTTCTGTCTTCACTGTTTGGTGCGTCTCAATAGCGCGCTTCTTTTGATACGTCACTTAAACAAATCGGTCCACTAATACGCGAGTTATTCCCGGAAAACCGTTCCCCGAAAAACTCCCCCAGTTTTCCGAATTTTCCGGAAAAATTCGGAGGGGGGGTTCAGGATGGCAATCGGGGGCCGGACACAAAAATCCACTGTCCTAACTACCGAATTTCCCGAGTTTTCACCACTTCACTTTTTCCTCGCGGAGCACAGCGTGGATGCGTCTGCACTGTTCGGCTGCTCGATCGCCACTACAGGGATAACTGGCTTGTGGTCGCCAAGCGTTCATAGCGACGTGACTTTTTGATCCTTCGATGTCGGCTCTTCCTATCATTGTGAAGCAAAATTCCCCAAGCGTAGGATTGTTCACCCTTTCAAGGGAACGTGAGCTGGGTTTAGACCGTCGTGAGACAGGTTAGTTTTACCCTACTGGTGTGTGCTAATACGTGCTATCGTAACGGAACTCCTGTGCAGTACGAGAGGAACCACAGGTACGGACCACTGGCTCAATACTAGTTCGACCGGACTTTGGTATGACGCTACGTCCGCTGGATTATGCCTGAACGCCTCTAAGGTCGTAACCAATCCGAGCTGATAGCGCTTCAAAACCTAATGGGCAATCGGAAGCTAGCGGGCCTAACAACCCTCCGAGATCCGCTGGAACTGCCTCTGCAGCCTGGCGCCTCATCCCCGCTTCATAGACTGGGCCGCATCGCGCGGGGTCGCACTGCACGTGTTAGTACCTGACCATAGGGAACGCCGGTGGCCGCCGACCTCGCCGACCGTGGACTTGACTAGTTTCGATGCCCACCGACCGCCCGCAAACGACGGGACTTCAGGCTAGGAGTTTCAAGTTGTAGAGATGCGTTCGCATCGATCCTCTCAGGCGACCTACGCCTGGTGGTGTTATGGTGGACGCAAGGCACGTCCTGGCCCGGTAGTATGTACAAGAAAATGTACAAGTCCGGGAATACGGGGTGCATCGTATGTAACGTTCGATGTACATATAAAGCCTGGTAGGTGTTGGGATTATATCTGCAACACGGGCATTATCGAAAGATGGTTAAGTGGAGTCACCCAATGGGTGCCGTGCGTTATAAGGTACGTAATGCACAGTAGAGATACATTGTCGGGAGGTGGAACCCGAAAATGTACAAGTCCGGGAATACGGGGTGCATCGTATGTAACGTTCGATGTACATATAAAGCCTGGTAGGTGTTGGGATTATATCTGCAACACGGGCATTATCGAAAGATGGTTAAGTGGAGTCACCCAATGGGTGCCGTGCGTTATAAGGTACGTAATGCACAGTAGAGATACATTGTCGGGAGGTGGAACCCGAAAAATGTACAAGTCCGGGAATACGGGGTGCATCGTATGTAACGTTCGATGTACATATAAAGCCTGGTAGGTGTTGGGATTATATCTGCAACACGGGCATTATCGAAAGATGGTTAAGTGGAGTCACCCAATGGGTGCCGTGCGTTATAAGGTACGTAATGCACAGTAGAGATACATTGTCGGGAGGTGGAACCCGAAAAATGTACAAGTCCGGGAATACGGGGTGCATCGTATGTAACGTTCGATGTACATATAAAGCCTGGTAGGTGTTGGGATTATATCTGCAACACGGGCATTATCGAAAGATGGTTAAGTGGAGTCACCCAATGGGTGCCGTGCGTTATAAGGTACGTAATGCACAGTAGAGATACATTGTCGGGAGGTGGAACCCGAAAAATGTACAAGTCCGGGAATACGGGGTGCATCGTATGTAACGTTCGATGTACATATAAAGCCTGGTAGGTGTTGGGATTATATCTGCAACACGGGCATTATCGAAAGATGGTTAAGTGGAGTCACCCAATGGGTGCCGTGCGTTATAAGGTACGTAATGCACAGTAGAGATACATTGTCGGGAGGTGGAACCCGAAAAATGTACAAGTCCGGGAATACGGAAAAGTTCCCCATGAAAGGCTGGGGATACAATTATTGATACAAATAATGTGCCTAAGGGTACATTTATTTTTCTAAGTCCCAGAAATCCGTCACTGAACATCACGACTTACAAACACATCTTCCCCCGGTCCTCCCATATACGGCACGGGGACAAGTATGAAGAATGAAAATCATGTGTGTATGGAACATATAATGTGCCTGAGAGCACATTTTTTTCTAAGTCCCAGAAATCCGTCACTGAACATCACGACTTACGAAACACATCTTCCCCCGGTCCTCCCATATACGGCACGGGGACAAGTATGAAGAATGAAAATCATGTGTGTATGAACATATAATGTGCCTGAGAGCACATTTTTTTTCTAAGTCCCAGAAATCCGTCACTGAACATCACGACTTACGAAGACATGTTCCCCCGGTCCTCCCATATACGGCACGGGGACAAGTATGAAGAATGAAAATCATGTGTGTATGAAACATATAATGTGCCTGAGAGCACATTTTTTTTCTAAGTCCCAGAAATCCGTCACTGAACATCACGACTTACGAAGACATGTTCCCCCGGTCCTCCCATATACGGCACGGGACAAGTATGAAGTATGAAAATTTTTGGTCACAGCGTGAAATCCCTCTAATGATCATGAAAATAGCATCGGATCACTTATCTGACCATAAAAAGTGAACCAAAACCCTATTTGGACAAACTTTTTGGTCCTATGAAAAAATTCACTTTTCATATATGTCATGGTCGAAAATTTTCTAAGTCCCAAAAAATCACTTATTCTCGAATATCTCGAAAACTACGTATCGGACAGGGGTCAACCAAGGTGTTTTAGAAAGGTCTTTACAAGCTCTATTTAATGAGCCATAGCGACTTTCAAGTGATTTTTTGACACTTTTTCGCATATCGGCATCCTTGGTTCCCATACTGGCCATAGGCCATAGGGCACCGAACGGCCAACTTTTGGTCCGGGGGTGAAATTTTTTTTCACGAGATTTTGATGAAAATGGCTTCGGAACGCGTTTCTAATAATGAAAAGTGAAACCAAACAGTATTTGCGAAGAAAAAATTGTCCTATGAAAAAATCACTTTTTCTTAGGGTACGGGTCAAAAATTTTCTAAGTCCCAAAAAATCACATTATTCTCGAATATCTCGAAAACTACTTATCGGACAGGGGTCAACCAAGGTGTTTTAGAAAGGTCTTTACAAGCTCTATTTAATGAGCCATAGCGACTTTCAAGTGATTTTTTGACACTTTTTCGCATATCGGCATCCTTGGTTCCCATACTGGCCATAGGCCATAGGGCACCGAACGGCCAACTTTTGGTCCGGGGGTGAAATTTTTTTTTCACGAGATTTTGATGAAAATGGCTTCGGAACGCGTTTCTAATAATGAAAAGTGAAACCAAACAGTATTTGCGAAGAAAAAATTGTCCTATGAAAAAATCACTTTTTCTTAGGGTACGGGTCAAAAATTTTCTAAGTCCCAAAAAATCACTTATTCTCGAATATCTCGAAAACTACGTAT
>NW_023405139.1:40000-57500 GCF_013141755.1 Anopheles stephensi
GTGCATCGTATGTAACGTTCGATGTACATATAAAGCCTGGTAGGTGTTGGGATTATATCTGCAACACAGGCATTATCGAAAGATGGTTAAGTGGAGTCACCCAATGGGTGCCGTGCGTTATAAGGTACGTAATGCACAGTAGAGATACATTATCGGGAGGTGGAACCCGAAAATGTACAAGTCCGGGAATACGGGGTGCATCGTATGTAACGTTCGATGTACATATAAAGCCTGGTAGGTGTTGGGATTATATCTGCAACACGGGCATTATCGAAAGATGGTTAAGTGGAGTCACCCAATGGGTGCCGTGCGTTATAAGGTACGTAATGCACAGTAGAGATACATTGTCGGGAGGTGGAACCCGAAAAATGTACAAGTCCGGGAATACGGGGTGCATCGTATGTAACGTTCGATGTACATATAAAGCCTGGTAGGTGTTGGGATTATATCTGCAACACGGGCATTATCGAAAGATGGTTAAGTGGAGTCACCCAATGGGTGCCGTGCGTTATAAGGTACGTAATGCACAGTAGAGATACATTGTCGGGAGGTGGAACCCGAAAAATGTACAAGTCCGGGAATACGGGGTGCATCGTATGTAACGTTCGATGTACATATAAAGCCTGGTAGGTGTTGGGATTATATCTGCAACACGGGCATTATCGAAAGATGGTTAAGTGGAGTCACCCAATGGGTGCCGTGCGTTATCAGGTACGTAATGCACAGTAGAGATACATTGTCGGGAGGTGGAACCCGAAAAATGTACAAGTCCGGGAATACGGGGTGCATCGTATGTAACGTTCGATGTACATATAAAGCCTGGTAGGTATTGGGATTATATCTGCAACACGGGCATTATCGAAAGATGGTTAAGTGGAGTCACCCAAAGGGTGCCGTGTGTTATAAGGTACGTAATGCACAGTAGAGATACATTGTCGGGAGGTGGTAACCGAAAAATGTACAAGTCCGGGAATACGGGGTGCATCGTATGTAACGTTCGATGTACATATAAAGCATGGTAGGTGTTGGGATTATATCTGCAACACGGGCATTATCGAAAGATGGTTAAGTGGAGTCACCCAATGGGTGCCGTGCGTTATAAGGTACGTAATGCACAGAAGAGATACATTGTTGGGAGGTGGAACCCGAAAAATGTACAAGTCCGGGAATACGGAAAAGTTCCCCATGAAAGGCTGGGGATACAATTATTGATACAAATAATGTGCCTAAGGGTACATTTATTTTTCTAAGTCCCAGAAATCCGTCACTGAACATCACGACTTACAAACACATCTTCCCCCGGTCCTCCCATATACGGCACGGGGACAAGTATGAAGAATGAAAATCATGTGTGTATGGAACATATAATGTGCCTGAGAGCACATTTTTTTGCTAAGTCCCAGAAATCCGTCACTGAACATCACGACTTACAAACACATCTTCCCCCGGTCCTCCCATATACGGCACGGGGACAAGTATGAAGAATGAAAATCATGTGTGTATGGAACATATAATGTGCCTGAGAGCACATTTTTTTTCTAAGTCCCAGAAATCCGTCACTGAACATCACGACTTACGAAGACATGTTCCCCCGGTCCTCCCATATACGGCACGGGGACAAGTATGAAGAATGAAAATCATGTGTGTATGAAACATATAATGTGCCTGAGAGCACATTTTTTTTCTAAGTCCCAGAAATCCGTCACTGAACATCACGACTTACGAAGACATGTTCCCCCGGTCCTCCCATATACGGCACGGGGACAAGTATGAAGTATGAAAATTTTTGGTCACAGCGTGAAATCCCTCTAATGATCATGAAAATAGCATCGGATCACTTATCTGACCATAAAAAGTGAACCAAAACCCTATTTGGACAAACTTTTTGGTCCTATGAAAAAATCACTTTTCATATATGTCATGGTCGAAAATTTTCTAAGTCCCAAAAAATCACATATTCTCGAATATCTCGAAAACTACTTATCGGACAGGGGTCAACCAAGGTGTTTTAGAAAGGTCTTTACTAGCTCTATTTAATGAGCCATAGCGACTTTCAAGTGATTTTTTGACACTTTTTCGCATATCGGCATCCTTGGTTCCCATACTGGCCATAGGCCATAGGGCACCGAACGGCCAACTTTTGGTCCGGGGGTGAAATTTTTTTTTCACGAGATTTTGATGAAAATGGCTTCGGAACGCGTTTCTAATAATGAAAAGTGAAACCAAACAGTATTTGCGAAGAAAAAATTGTCCTATGAAAAAATCACTTTTTCTTAGGGTACGGGTCAAAAATTTTCTAAGTCCCAAAAAATCACATTATTCTCGAATATCTCGAAAACTACTTATCGGACAGGGGTCAACCAAGGTGTTTTAGAAAGGTCTTTACAAGCTCTATTTAATGAGCCATAGCGACTTTCAAGTGATTTTTTGACACTTTTTCGCATATCGGCATCCTTGGTTCCCATACTGGCCATAGGCCATAGGGCACCGAACGGCCAACTTTTGGTCCGGGGGTGAAATTTTTTTTCACGAGATTTTGATGAAAATGGCTTCGGAACGCGTTTCTAATAATGAAAAGTGAAACCAAACAGTATTTGCGAAGAAAAAATTGTCCTATGAAAAAATCACTTTTTCTTAGGGTACGGGTCAAAAATTTTCTAAGTCCCAAAAAATCACATATTCTCGAATATCTCGAAAACTACGTATCGGACAGGGGTCAACCAAGGTGTTTTAGAAAGGTCTTTACAAGCTCTATTTAATGAGCCATAGCGACTTTCAAGTGATTTTTTGACACTTTTTCGCATATCGGCATCCTTGGTTCCCATACTGGCCATAGGCCATAGGGCACCGAACGGCCAACTTTTGGTCCGGGGGTGAAATTTTTTTTTCACGAGATTTTGATGAAAATGGCTTCGGAACGCGTTTCTAATAATGAAAAGTGAAACCAAACAGTATTTGCGAAGAAAAAATTGTCCTATGAAAAAATCACTTTTTCTTAGGGTACGGGTCAAAAATTTTCTAAGTCCCAAAAAATCACATATTCTCGAATATCTCGAAAACTACGTATCGGACAGGGGTCAACCAAGGTGTTTTAGAAAGGTCTTTACAAGCTCTATTTAATGAGCCATAGCGACTTTCAAGTGATTTTTTGACACTTTTTCGCATATCGGCATCCTTGGTTCCCATACTGGCCATAGGCCATAGGGCACCGAACGGCCAACTTTTGGTCCGGGGGTGAAATTTTTTTTTCACGAGATTTTGATGAAAATGGCTTCGGAACGCGTTTCTAATAATGAAAAGTGAAACCAAACAGTATTTGCGAAGAAAAAATTGTCCTATGAAAAAATCACTTTTTCTTAGGGTACGGGTCAAAAATTTTCTAAGTCCCAAAAAATCACTTATTCTCGAATATCTCGAAAACTACGTATCGGACAGGGGTCAACCAAGGTGTTTTAGAAAGGTCTTTACAAGCTCTATTTAATGAGCCATAGCGACTTTCAAGTGATTTTTTGACACTTTTTCGCATATCGGCATCCTTGGTTCCCATACTGGCCATAGGCCATAGGGCACCGAACGGCCAACTTTTGGTCCGGGGGTGAAATTTTTTTTTCACGAGATTTTGATGAAAATGGCTTCGGAACGCGTTTCTAATAATGAAAAGTGAAACCAAACAGTATTTGCGAAGAAAAAATTGTCCTATGAAAAAATCACTTTTTCTTAGGGTACGGGTCAAAAATTTTCTAAGTCCCAAAAAATCACATTATTCTCGAATATCTCGAAAACTACTTATCGGACAGGGGTCAACCAAGGTGTTTTAGAAAGGTCTTTACAAGCTCTATTTAATGAGCCATAGCGACTTTCAAGTGATTTTTTGACACTTTTTCGCATATCGGCATCCTTGGTTCCCATACTGGCCATAGGCCATAGGGCACCGAACGGCCAACTTTTGGTCCGGGGGTGAAATTTTTTTTTCACGAGATTTTGATGAAAATGGCTTCGGAACGCGTTTCTAATAATGAAAAGTGAAACCAAACAGTATTTGCGAAGAAAAAATTGTCCTATGAAAAAATCACTTTTTCTTAGGGTACGGGTCAAAAATTTTCTAAGTCCCAAAAAATCACATATTCTCGAATATCTCGAAAACTACGTATCGGACAGGGGTCAACCAAGGTGTTTTAGAAAGGTCTTTACAAGCTCTATTTAATGAGCCATAGCGACTTTCAAGTGATTTTTTGACACTTTTTCGCATATCGGCATCCTTGGTTCCCATACTGGCCATAGGCCATAGGGCACCGAACGGCCAACTTTTGGTCCGGGGGTGAAATTTTTTTTTCACGAGATTTTGATGAAAATGGCTTCGGAACGCGTTTCTAATAATGAAAAGTGAAACCAAACAGTATTTGCGAAGAAAAAATTGTCCTATGAAAAAATCACTTTTTCTTAGGGTACGGGTCAAAAATTTTCTAAGTCCCAAAAAATCACATTATTCTCGAATATCTCGAAAACTACTTATCGGACAGGGGTCAACCAAGGTGTTTTAGAAAGGTCTTTACAAGCTCTATTTAATGAGCCATAGCGACTTTCAAGTGATTTTTTGACACTTTTTCGCATATCGGCATCCTTGGTTCCCATACTGGCCATAGGCCATAGGGCACCGAACGGCCAACTTTTGGTCCGGGGGTGAAATTTTTTTTTCACGAGATTTTGATGAAAATGGCTTCGGAACGCGTTTCTAATAATGAAAAGTGAAACCAAACAGTATTTGCGAAGAAAAAATTGTCCTATGAAAAAATCACTTTTTCTTAGGGTACGGGTCAAAAATTTTCTAAGTCCCAAAAAATCACTTATTCTCGAATATCTCGAAAACTACGTATCGGACAGGGGTCAACCAAGGTGTTTTAGAAAGGTCTTTACAAGCTCTATTTAATGAGCCATAGCGACTTTCAAGTGATTTTTTGACACTTTTTCGCATATCGGCATCCTTGGTTCCCATACTGGCCATAGGCCATAGGGCACCGAACGGCCAACTTTTGGTCCGGGGGTGAAATTTTTTTTTCACGAGATTTTGATGAAAATGGCTTCGGAACGCGTTTCTAATAATGAAAAGTGAAACCAAACAGTATTTGCGAAGAAAAAATTGTCCTATGAAAAAATCACTTTTTCTTAGGGTACGGGTCAAAAATTTTCTAAGTCCCAAAAAATCACATTATTCTCGAATATCTCGAAAACTACGTATCGGACAGGGGTCAACCAAGGTGTTTTAGAAAGGTCTTTACAAGCTCTATTTAATGAGCCATAGCGACTTTCAAGTGATTTTTTGACACTTTTTCGCATATCGGCATCCTTGGTTCCCATACTGGCCATAGGCCATAGGGCACCGAACGGCCAACTTTTGGTCCGGGGGTGAAATTTTTTTTTCACGAGATTTTGATGAAAATGGCTTCGGAACGCGTTTCTAATAATGAAAAGTGAAACCAAACAGTATTTGCGAAGAAAAAATTGTCCTATGAAAAAATCACTTTTTCTTAGGGTACGGGTCAAAAATTTTCTAAGTCCCAAAAAATCACATTATTCTCGAATATCTCGAAAACTACGTATCGGACAGGGGTCAACCAAGGTGTTTTAGAAAGGTCTTTACAAGCTCTATTTAATGAGCCATAGCGACTTTCAAGTGATTTTTTGACACTTTTTCGCATATCGGCATCCTTGGTTCCCATACTGGCCATAGGCCATAGGGCACCGAACGGCCAACTTTTGGTCCGGGGGTGAAATTTTTTTTTCACGAGATTTTGATGAAAATGGCTTCGGAACGCGTTTCTAATAATGAAAAGTGAAACCAAACAGTATTTGCGAAGAAAAAATTGTCCTATGAAAAAATCACTTTTTCTTAGGGTACGGGTCAAAAATTTTCTAAGTCCCAAAAAATCACTTATTCTCGAATATCTCGAAAACTACGTATCGGACAGGGGTCAACCAAGGTGTTTTAGAAAGGTCTTTACAAGCTCTATTTAATGAGCCATAGCGACTTTCAAGTGATTTTTTGACACTTTTTCGCATATCGGCATCCTTGGTTCCCATACTGGCCATAGGCCATAGGGCACCGAACGGCCAACTTTTGGTCCGGGGGTGAAATTTTTTTTTCACGAGATTTTGATGAAAATGGCTTCGGAACGCGTTTCTAATAATGAAAAGTGAAACCAAACAGTATTTGCGAAGAAAAAATTGTCCTATGAAAAAATCACTTTTTCTTAGGGTACGGGTCAAAAATTTTCTAAGTCCCAAAAAATCACATTATTCTCGAATATCTCGAAAACTACTTATCGGACAGGGGTCAACCAAGGTGTTTTAGAAAGGTCTTTACAAGCTCTATTTAATGAGCCATAGCGACTTTCAAGTGATTTTTTGACACTTTTTCGCATATCGGCATCCTTGGTTCCCATACTGGCCATAGGCCATAGGGCACCGAACGGCCAACTTTTGGTCCGGGGGTGAAATTTTTTTTTCACGAGATTTTGATGAAAATGGCTTCGGAACGCGTTTCTAATAATGAAAAGTGAAACCAAACAGTATTTGCGAAGAAAAAATTGTCCTATGAAAAAATCACTTTTTCTTAGGGTACGGGTCAAAAATTTTCTAAGTCCCAAAAAATCACATTTTCTCGAATATCTCGAAAACTACTTATCGGACAGGGGTCAACCAAGGTGTTTTAGAAAGGTCTCAACAAGCTCTAAATAATGGGCCATAGCGACTTTTTAGTGATTTTTTGACAAATTTTGTCATATCGGCATCCCGAGTTCCCATACTGGCCATAGGCCATGGGGCCCCGAACGAAAAAATTTTGGTCCGAGGGTCAAAATTTTTTTTCTCATAAATTTGTTCAAAACGCCGTCGGAACGCGCCTTAGATCATGAAAAGTGAAAAGAAACAGTATTTTGCAAAAGTTGGGGTGGCCTATGACTTACATGGCCACGTCCTAGGTCCGAGTTCCCGAGGTCGTGTTCTTCAGTGGCGGAAAAAAATGGCCACTTGTGGGAGATGCAAAATGTTCATTTTGTATTATAGGGGACACACTATCGAAGCGAAAATTTCAGAAATGGCCTAAAACGTGAAGAAATGATGGGGTATGTACGAAAAGAAGGTTTTTATGGTCAAACGGTGAAAATTTTTTTTTTATGAAAAATTTTGGTCTCCCACCGTTCATGAATTTCTAGGACCAAAAATCGAAAAATTTCAAAACTTCACGATCGAAAGGGAAACGCATATGTGGTGTTCCTAGGTGTGTACGGTGTACGAAAAACGGGTTCACGATGAGATATCAGGCAAATAAGTGGACCTAAAGTGAGTTATACGGGTAAGACGAGGTGTCCAAAGACCGAAATAGGGGTACCAACTGAGAACGAAATGAAGGTCCCCGAAGTCGCCATACAAGTTATAGGAGGTGTCCAAAGTACGAAAAGAGTTCCATATTCGGCTGTTCCTACTATATGGTTCCCTGATTGCTGCTCCAAGGAGTAGTGAGGAAGTGTCCAAAGGTCTGTTGGGGGTATCGAGGTGATACCCTCGACGGACAATATGCACGAAAAGTGGTTCGATGATCTATCCTGTAGGTCGTACGGCAGCCATACCCGGCTGGAAGTACCGCGGTAATTCCGCAATAAAACGTTCGCCAGACGAACAAACAAATTGAATTAGCTCATCGTAGTGTACGGAAACGAAACGAAAATGTAAGGTGATTAGGGATCCGGGAGCAATCTCGCGATCCCATGGTTCGGTGTAAGAAATGATACGAAGTGTTCATAAGTCTCCTCTGGAGGCAGAACCATCGTAGCAAAGTTCGGGAACCCAAGGGTCACAAAAACTCGTAGGACGATATCCACGAATAATCGGGGACTTGTGGGGACTACCGTGCCCTGACAAGTCAACTACACCTTAACTGGTGATGGTCGTCCTACGGGGACCTGCGGGGAACAAAAGGGTCACAAAAACTCGTAGGACAATATCTCCGAATAATCGGGGACTTGTGGGGACCACCGTGCCCTGACAAGTCAACTACACCTTAACTGGTGATGGTTGTCCTACGGGGACCTGCCGGGAACCCAAGGGTCACAAAAACTCGTAGGACGATATCCACGAATAATCGGGGACTTGTGGGGACTACCGTGCCCTGACAAGTCAACTACACCTTAACTGGTGATGGTCGTCCTACGGGGACCTGCGGGGAGCAAAAGGAGTCAGAAACAATCGTAGGACGATATCCACGAATAATCGGGGACTTGTGGGGACTACCGTGCCCTGACAAGTCAACTACACCTTAACTGGTGATGGTCGTCCTACGGGGACCTTCAGGGAGCCGCAGTAAGTCGCAGGTCGTATGCGAGCCTTGATAGGTCCTGTTGGGGGCGTGCGGGGTGTAATGCCTCGGTACGTCAAATGTTGGTGTACGATGTACATCGATAATCTGACATCCTCCTGAACAACCTTTGCTCGTGTGGTTATTGGCGCTGTGGAGTCGGTGTACTGCCGCAGGTCAATGAGAGTGGTCACAACAAAGATTGTGTCACCTGATGAACGTAGAAAGAGAGTCTGCGGGGACTGGTGCCCTGGTAGACAAAAAATATCGAACAAGCAATTGACGAAGACGAATTCTGGTTGATCCTACCAGTAATATACGCTTGTCTCAAAGGTTAAGCCATGCATGTCTAAGTACAAACATAAATGAATGTGAAACCGCATAAGGCTCAGTACAACAGCCATAATTCACAAGATCATCCACCCATCAGTTACTTGGATAACTGTGGAAAAGCCAGAGCTAATACATGCAACATGCCGGGACCGCTGTCCGCTTGCGGGCGGTGGAACTGGTGCACTTATTAGTAAAACCAATCGCCTCCGGGCGGCTTGAGTTGAAGTCTGGATAAGGATGCCGATCGTATGGTCGCTTGACCGACGACAGATCTTGCAAATGTCTGCCCTATCAACTATTGATGGTAGTGTAGAGGACTACCATGGTTGCGACGGGTAACGGGGAATCAGGGTTCGATTCCGGAGAGGGAGCCTGAGAAATGGCTACCACATCCAAGGAAGGCAGCAGGCGCGTAAATTACCCAATCCCGGCACGGGGAGGTAGTGACGAGAAATAACAATATGGACCTCTCTAACGATGGTCCATAATTGGAATGAATTGAGCATAAATCCTTCAATAAGGATCAAGTGGAGGGCAAGTCTGGTGCCAGCAGCCGCGGTAATTCCAGCTCCACTAGCGTATATTAAAGTTGTTGCGGTTAAAACGTTCGAAGTTGATTCCCCGTCCAGACACGCGACCGCCGCGGGCGCCCGGCACACGCCGGATACGTTCGTGCGCGAGCTCGCGGCTGCGACTCACAATGGTGTGCCTGGGCGTCAACCTCGTGATCGGTCGGGCACGTCCCGAGCCGGTGCGTGGTGCCCGGGCAGCTCCCATTTACCTTGAACAAATTAGAGTGCTTCAAGCAGGCTAGTACAAAAGCGTCCACACCCGCCCAGGGTTGGCGTTGGCCGAGAATAATCTTGCATGGAATAATGGAACATGACCTCGGTCTGAGTCTTTTGGTTGGTTTTGTATAGACCCAGAGGTAATGATTAACAGAAGTAGTTGGGGGCATTGGTATTACGGCGCGAGAGGTGAAATTCGTAGACCGTCGTAGGACCAACTGAAGCGAAAGCGTTTGCCATGGATGCTTTCATTAATCAAGAACGAAAGTTAGAGGATCGAAGGCGATTAGATACCGCCCTAGTTCTAACCGTAAACGATGCCAATCAGCAATTGGGAGACGCTACTACATTCGGTGCTCTCAGTAGCTTCCGGGAAACCAAAATCGGGTTCCGGGGGAAGTATGGTTGCAAAGTTGAAACTTAAAGGAATTGACGGAAGGGCACCACAAGAAGTGGAGCTTGCAGAGGCGTTTGACAGTTGACAGCGAACGGTGGTGTTTCCGTGAGCTGCGCAAAAAATTGTCGAAAAAAGGTGAAAAAAGTGTTTAAATTCTTTACAGAGTGCTTTAAAAGTGATAAAAAGGCGTTTGTTATCATTTGGAAGTGAATTTGGACCAAAAAACAGGAAAAAACAGTGAAAGTGTGGTATAAACAAAACCCCATACATTTTGTATGGAGGGGGTTTTTCACTGATTTGGCGGCTCTAAGCAACCGTTTTAGATGCGGTTTTCGCTGAAAACGCAAGACTGGGAGCCAATTTAGTGTTTTCGACGGAAAAAACGGTGGATGCCGGTGGTCTGTACGCGGAAAAAACTGTAAAAAACATTCCGGCTATAGAAGAAGAAGAAGAAGAAGAAACTGTTTCTTGAAGCGTGCAGAAAAAGTGTCCGGATCTAATCGGAAGTGGTTTAAATCGTTAGATCGTGTCGTGATTAGTGGGTACAAGTGAAAACAGACCGAAAATCGGTCCATTTGGGCCGGAAAAAAGTGTGGGAAAAATCCAGATTGTGACGTTTCCACGTGGCGTCTTGTTCCGGATCTCACTTTTTTCACCCAATACGCAACGGATCTGGACGCATGTGGTGTTAAAAGAAGCGGAAAAGTGCCAGCTAGTGAAATAGTGCAAAAAACCGGAAAGAAAACGGTGAAAAATAACCAAAAAAAGTGCATTTATAGTGGTGACAAAAATTTGACATTGGACATGTCCCATGACCCATGGGACAAAAATAAATTCCCATGGGACAAAAAAATTCTGACATTAGTGAAAATTTTTTCAATTAAGAAAAAGTGTGTCATAAAATCGTGTAAACCAGTGGAGATTATTCAGAAAACTCTATAATAATTTTCGGGACATCTTGATAATTTTCCTGCCACCCATTTCCCCCCCGCACCCCGACCGAAAGGGAAAAAAATCCCTTAATAAGGGAAAATAAGGAATTGGGCGGGAAAATTCGAAAAGTGTACGGAAAATTCTAAAAACCGGTGGAAAGTGTTGAGAAAAATCATATGCAACTTTTGGTGGTGAAACGAGGTGTCCCCGCTCCCCATACCCCCCCTCCCCCTTCGTCCGAGCGCCGACGAGCGCCTTAATAAGGGAAATAGTGAGCGGAAATTTTTAAATAAGTACGGAAAATTCCGGGGTGTGGTTTTTCCCGTATAACGTGAGGAGGACAAATTTTTCAAGGAGTTTCTGGGGCCCACCGCAAACCCCACTTCCCCCCACCCTCGCCTGAATATTGGCAAACTTTCAAAAAGGGGGATATTTAGGGGAAATTCAGTGCGAGTGCGTGAAAATTTGTGTGGTGTGTGTCCGAAGCCCCTCCGCCCCCCCACCTGCAACGGGAAACCATCCCAAACCGTGGAGACTTGGGTGGTAGGACAGGCGACGAACCTGCTAAGTGTTAGCGAGCAGGAAATCTTCCCGGTTTTCGTCATCTGGCGGGAGATGACGTAAATGGCGGATAGTTTGCGCCCATCAACTCAAGATGGGATCAGACACCGACAACGGGGAGTCGGAATCTGATGTTCCGGTTGTTCCGGAATCACTGAAGAAGGCGGTGGTGAAGAAACGGCGTATAGGTGAGCCACCTCTTCAGCCACGAGTGGTGTTGGAGCCGATTGAGGTTTCACCAAGAACAATGGCGGCTTTCCATGGCACGACGCCACAGGAACCAGTGGCAACCAGCGAGGAGAATAATTCGGGTTTGCCGGCCTCCGCCGTCCCGATGGTGGTGGTTCTCTCCTCCCCCGAGCCAACCTCTTTAGAGGAAGAGATGCGGGAGGAGAATGGCTCACGGAGGACCGCAGCCACTACACCACCGATTCCGTCACCACGCAGGGTGACCTCACCGGAAGCAACGGCTGCTACCGTTCGACCAGTGAATTCGAATGGGGCGCCGGAGGGATCGCACCAGCTCATCGAGAGACTGTTGCAGAAGCTGGAAACGATGACCGAGAGGCTGACCCAAGTGACGGAGAGGCTGGAAGCCAGCGACCAGGAGAATAAAGTTCTTAGGCGAGAGCTTGAACTCTATAGGATGGGGACACGGACGGTGTCGGAGATGTACTCCTCCGCGGTTGGTACGGGCTTGGGAAACCAAGCGGTATCCCAGCCTGGACCCAGTAAGAAGACCGTTAAGCGGTCTCAAAAGCGCACGAGGGCACTGACCCGTGAGACAAGCGGTCCTGCCCACCATCGGTTGCTGGAGTTGCAGGACCAATTGCGCGCTGAAGCGGAAAAGGAAAGGCAGCAGCAGCAGAGACCGGGGCGTGAAGCAGTCCGCCCTCAGCCGCAGCAGCTGTCTTATCGGGACGTCCTGTCACCTGGGTGGCAAACGGTTGGGCAGAGGCCTCCGAGGCAGCCTCAGCAACAACAGCGGCCCCAGCCGCCAAAGGCACCCCAACGTTTCCCCCAACCAGCCCAACGGACAAGTAGGAGACGACCAGACGCCATACTGGTGATACCGGCACCAGGCGTGAGCTTTGCCGATATGTATCGACCGATCCGGACCGCCCCTGCGCTAGAGGATGCGCAGAAATACATCCGGATTGGAAAGAGGACCCCAAAGGGCAACCTGCGGATGGACCTCACGCGCGAGGTCGACTCGCTTGCGCTGCGTGATCGTATCCAGGCAGTTCTTGGCGATAAAGGGACGGTCAAGGTGGTCACGGAGATGGCTGAGGTCATTGTCCGCAATGTGGACCATCTGACCGAGGAAGCCACAATCAAAGAGGCCCTGAAGTCGGCACTGAAGAAAGAGCCGACAGTGGCCTCGATCCGTATGTGGGAGCTGCCTGACGCTACCAAGCGGGCACGCCTTCGTCTGCCGCGGGCGGAAGCGGAGGCTATCATGAGCAGGACTGACCCCCTGCTCATCGACTACTCCGCCTGCAGGGTGGAGAGGGTGCCGAGGCTGGACGCTTCGATGCGTCGTTGCTTCCGCTGTCTCGAGCGAGGCCATTTGGCGGCCTACTGCACAGGGGTGGACCGCAGCAACTGCTGTATACGGTGTGGTGAGGCCGGTCATCGTGCGGCTGCATGCAAGCAGGAGGTGCGATGCATCAAGTGTGGTGGCCCTCATCGAATCGCCGCCTACAACTGCATTGGAGGAGGACGGCCTCAGTTGTGATGGCCCTAAGACTGCAGGTCCTCCAGCTAAATGCCAACCGGAGTAGAAGTGCCCAAGACCTGGCACTCAACACTATGAGGACGGAACGAGCTGATGTATTGGTGATGTGCGAGCTGTGCTCGGTCCCGGAGAACAACGCAAACTGGGTGGTAGACCGCGATAACAAGGTGGCGATTGTCGTGAGCGGTAGAACCCATCCAGTGCAACGCGTACGCAGTACGTGCTTCTCCGGCATCGTAGCGGCGGACGTAGCAGGCATTACCATCATCGCCTGCTATGCGTCACCGAGCATTGGGGTCCCCGAATTCGTCGGCATGCTGGAGCGTATCGAGACGCTTGCCTCGGGACACTCTCGTGTGCTGCTCGTAGGCGACTTTAACGCGTGGCACGGCACATGGGGTAGTGAACGCGTCAACACCAAGGGAGAGGAGCTGGCACAGCTTGTGGAAGAGCTCGGGCTTGAGGTGTTGAATCTGGGGAGGGATGACACCTTCCTTGGAAACGGCGTTGCTCGCCCGAGCATCGTCGATGTTGCTTTCGCAAGCTCCAACATCTGCCGCTCTGACCTGGTGGGGGACCCCGAGCAACAATGGAGGATGCTGGATGCCTACTCGTACAGCGATCACCGGTACATTCGCTTCACAGTTGGCGAGAACCAGGCAACAAGGAGTCATCGCACACGGGAAGAGACTTCGACAGTGCGTGCAGCAGGGCGTAGGTGGCAAACGCGGCAGTTTGATGGCGAGCTTTTTGCTATTGCGCTGCAGCGGATTCAGTACGAGGTTGGAGTTACCGATGCGGAGAGCCTGACACGCGCTCTCAGCCGAGCTTGTGGAGAAATTATGGCGGAGGTCACCCCGTACGTTGGCCACACCGGTAAACCGACGTATTGGTGGACGCCACAAATCGGTCAACTGCGCGAAGAGTGCCGCCAACTCTGGGAACGACGACAATCGCTCTCGGCTGCTGACGCTGAGGCTCGATCTGCAATGTCGGTGGATTTGCAGGAGGCACGCCATCGCCTGACAGCGGCGATACGCACAAGCAAGCGGGATCGGTACGCAGAATACATCCAGCATCTCGAGGAGGACGAGACAGGCCGGTGGCAGGGGGAGTTGCTGCAACGGCTCGGAGGGAGTCGCGTTGCACCAGAACGCGATCCGGCCAACCTGCAGCACATTGTGGATGTGCTCTTCCCGGAACACTCCCCTGTCAACTGGCCTGACATCGAACCAGACGGTGTACCGATTCGACCCATTACCGAACAGGAGCTGCTCAATATCGTTGCGGGTCTGAATCCGAGGAAGGCGCCAGGTTTGGACGGCGTGCCAAATGCCGCGCTGACTGCTGCTGTGCGGGCATACCCAGCTACGCACGTTCGACTGTTCCAGCGGCTGCTGGACGACGGCCACTTTCCTCGCCAGTGGAAGACGGCCAAGCTGGTTCTCATTCCCAAGCCAGGAAAACCCCCCGGAGAACCGTCATCGGTCAGGCCGGTGATGCTGATCAACACTCCGGGGAAGCTGTTTGAACGAGTTCTGCTGGATCGTCTGAACGACCACATCGAGGTGCCATCAGGACCGCTACTTTCTGAGCAACAGTTCGGGTTCCGATGCGGGCGATCCACACTTCAGGCGGTGGAGTTGGTGATTGATGCTGCCAGATCCGCGATGAGCTTTGGACGGACAAACCAGCGAGACAAGCGCTGTCTGTTGGTTGTAGCGCTAGACGTCCGGAATGCATTCAACTCCGCGGACTGGCTGGCGATCTCACAGGCGCTGCAGGAAAAAGGAGTGCCCTCAAGATTGCGCAGCATCTTGCAGGAGTACTTCTCTGACCGCGTGTTGACGTACGACACGAACACCGGTCCGGTAACACGACAGGTAACGGCAGGAGTTCCGCAGGGGTCCATCTTGGGCCCCACGCTATGGAACATCCTGTACGATGGAGTGTTACGCCTGCAGCTGCCCGACGGAGCATCGGTCATCGGCTTCGCTGATGATCTGGCAGTACTGGCAAGGGGATGCACACCAGAGGAGGCAGCGGGAGTGGCCGAGCAGGCCGTAGCAATGATCTCTGCGTGGATGCAGCAACACCGTTTACAGCTGGCCCCGGAAAAAACCGAGGTGGTGCTCATCTCGAGTTTGCGTCGGGGCCACCCACAGGTGCCCGTAAGGATCGACGGAGTGGAAGTCCGCTCAAAGCAAGCAATACGCTACCTCGGGGTCATACTTCACGACCACCTCTCGTGGAAACCACACGTCGAGAAGGCAACCGCGAAGGCTCTCCGTGTGGTGAAGTTGGCCACCAGCGTGATGCCTAACCACGCTGGACCGAGGGTAGCGAAGCGTCGCTTGCTAGCAGCAGTTGCGGACTCGGTGGTGAAGTACGCGGCACCTATCTGGGCGGAAGCGGTGGAGCTGCAGTGGTGCAGAAGGAGATTGGAGCAGCTACAACGGCCTCTTGCGAGGGGGGTTGCGCGTACCTTTCGCACAGTCAGCTACGGAACAGCGGTAGTGTTGGCTGGGCTGATACCACTGCGCTTGCAAGTGGAGGAAGCTGCCCGGCGTCACAGGCGGCATCAACAGGCACTACAGCAAGGGGTGCTGATCGACCGCGACGTCATACAGAGGCTGGAAAGGTCAGCAACCATGGCGAAGTGGCAGAGCGATTGGAATCAGGAGTGCGGTCATTCCGACCGCGAGTAGGTTCAAGCGCTGGGCACATCGCGTATTGCCAGACATCAGCGGTTGGGTAGGTCGGAAGCATGGAGAGATCGGATTCCACCTGAGTCAGATACTCTCCGGACACGGTTTCTTCCGGGAGTTTCTGCACGTCATGGGGTTCATCTCAGCCCCGACTTGCCCGTTCTGCACCGACTCAGCCGTGATCGAGTCAGCAGAACACGTGATGTTCCACTGCCCGAGGTTCGCGGACATAAGGGTGCAGCTCCTGACGAAAGACGACGGCGTAGTAGTAACACCGGAGGAGCTGGCAGGCTGGATGCTGGCAAGCCCAGCTAACTGGCAGCAGGCGGAACAGGCTGCAAAACGAGTTTGCACCTTCCTACAGCAGCGATGGCTGGATGACCAATCGGCCGAGAATGCTGCCATTTCCGGTGCTAACACGGAAGCACTGCGACACGCGGAAGTGAGACGGCGAGCTGACCGTCGAGCCAGCCGCAACGCTTACCAGCGGAGACGTCGTCGGGAGCAGCGGGAGAGGCGCCAGCTGATGGATGATGACGATGGAGGAGACAACAACCAACCAGCAGCAGCCAACAATCAACGCCCGGCTAGACCCGCTCGCAACTTGGCTCCGCCATCAGCTGAAGAAATTCTTCGCCGACGGTTAAGGCGGAACCAGCGTCAGCAGGAGTATCGGCGGCAATTGCGGGCCGGTACAATCCGGCCAGTGCGTTCGGGCCAACTGCGTCGGAGAAGGCAGCCGCCAGCGGAGGAGGAGCTTGAACGCCGACGTGCAAACCGGCGCGAACGAGAACGTCAAAGACGTCATGCCCGCAATGCGGTTGCCGACCGCCATCGCGAAGTGCTGTCGGCCGACGAAGAAGCCGCCATAACGGAGGCCGAGACAGCCACACGCTAGCTTGATGGAGCATACGCCTTTGGTCGCTTGCGTTGGTGGACGAGAGCGAGAGCGTACTCGAGCAGGCGTGTGCTTTAGTATTTACTTACTGTCTTGGTGAAGCGTCTCTTTTAGTATTGGCTTGGTAGCAAAGGCGCGTTAGGTGTTTATATGTCGTGATGAGTAATAAATGTTTTTGTTTGTACAGTCATGTTTGATCAGGAGGAGCACGGGCTCCTAACATTATAGTAGGTCTCAACGTGCAAAAACACCGGCAGCCACACCCGTGCAGGGAATGCTGTCGGTATTGGTGCGGTGTTTGCGTTTATTAATGTTAATGTTTCTTTGTTTACCATTAATAAAACTAAACACACTGTATTTAAAAAAAAAGAAGTGGAGCTTGCGGCTTAATTTGACTCAACACGGGAAAACTTACCAGGTCCGAACTTATCGAGGTAAGACAGATTAAGAGCTCTTTCTCAAATTTAAGGGTAGTGGTGCATGGCCGTTCTTAGTTCGTGGAATGATTTGTCTGGTTAATTCCGATAACGAACGCGACTCAAACAAGCTAACTAGAACGCTGTCAGCAGTGTGCCTCCGGGCGCACCTGACGTTACGGGGCGGCGGCGCCTTCGCGGGCGGTCGTCGCACTAGTTTGCCCTGCTTAGCGGGACAACTTGTGTTTAGCAAGGTGAGAGTGAGCGATAACAGGTCCGTGATGCCCTTAGATGTTCTGGGCTGCACGCGTGCTACAATGTGGGCAGCAGCGTGTTCTCGCCAATAGGCGCCCCCATTCCGAGAGGAACGGGAAATCA
>NW_023405140.1:0-47500 GCF_013141755.1 Anopheles stephensi
ACTCAAGAATATACAATACTTCTGCGGCAACTACCGCAGTATAACCCGGGCGTTTTACGAGGTTTGAAACGAATTCGCTGGGGTTCGATCGTGCAAGAGCCAGTTTCGTTTCCATTAGCGCTTTGTCTATTTTACACATTTCTGTCATTACTGTTGTGTAAACGTCATTTAGCTTTTGCCCCAGATAATTTTCTACCAGCGTTATTTTGGAGTTAAAATAGGTAAAGAGATCCATGTTTCTCCCATTTACCGCTTTACGTCTGAACGGCGATTGGTAACCGTTTATCTCAAGGATGAATATTCTTGGGTGATCGGTTACGTAGCTGTCGAAACCGCAGATTTGTTTTATGTCACGGGCTCGTATGGAAAACATGTGTTCTTTTGTTATTAGGGTGTACACAGCATTTTTATAACCGTTAACATTGTCGTTATCAAACGTTTTGTTTACGTTTCCCTCGTATATTATTTCGAACTCTGTTCTTTCGCATAACCTTTGATGATCTACCTCCCAAGTGAGGTATCTGTATTCCGCGTCGAGACACCAACCGGCACTATATGGACACGTAATACCATTTCTCATTACAACTTGGTCATCTTCTATGTCCGCTGACGCTGTATAGTCGAATAAGCTGATTTCGAATTCGTAGTACACCAAGGCGTTTTCCCATGTATATGTTGACGTCTTGTAGACCCCTCCGATGCACGATGAGCCCTTGACGCTGCCGATTACCAGTGTTTTGCCTCTTATGGTTTGATTACGACTAATTTCTGTTATTTTATGATTAATCGTGAGTGAAATTTCTCCTGACATTTGAGCTTGTTTACATTCTTGGGGCGAGAATTTTTTAACAATATACGCATAACCATTTTCATAATCAGAGGTATGAGACCAAGCGCCGCAGTATTTAATTGATCTTTTAATTATTACTTTGCATTGATTAACGTGTATTAATGTCTTTGGACTTCTTTGTAAAACTTGTATTTTCGCTTCAATGGTTGTTACGTTTTTTGATTGTGGCATACAAGAGGCAACCTTGATTAAAGAGTAACTTGTTATATTGACATCATTATTTGCGCAATCATACGCGATCAACCCTTTAGTGTTACTTCCCATGGCTAGAGCTGAAAGAAAAAGCAGATTCATTAATATGAAGATTTGAAATGATATATTGAGTTTTGAAGCAGTGGTTTTAGTATTCCTTTTTGTCGCAGTTACGCATTTAGTGTTAGCGGTTAAAACTTCGGAATACCATGTACAAGGTTTAACTCTTTTGTTTTTTGTTACCTTTGTTAATGGTTGATTGTTAGATTGTTCATTAACATGCATTTCGTGTTGAATTCCTAAGAATTGTGATTCTACCTGAGCATCACTAGGTTCTTGCTTATCTTGTTTCATCGGCAATGGTTGTTTATCATACACATCCAAAACTGCTACGTTAGTTACTGGACGCGTATACGTGCCTTGTGAGGTTTTTATTTGAACGGACCTTATTTGGCCATCTTTGCCTTTGTTTACATCAATTACACGTCCCTTTAACCATGTACCTAGTGTGCTATTCTTTTCGGTTGTTACGACAATGTCGTCAATTTTTATCGGTTCGGTTAAACGATTCCATTTTGGTCGTTGGGCGATTAGCGGAAGGTACTGTTTTTTCCATTTTTCCCAAAAGACCTTACTATAATGTACTGTTAGGCGCCAATGCTTTCTTTCTTGTTCATGCGTTTGAATTTCTAACGGAAGGGAATAATTTCCAGCTCTACCTATTAGTATGTGGAACGGCGTTAACACTTCATCATTTTCTTCATTCAATGGAATATGTGTAAGCGGTCGTGAATTTAAAATAAATTCCGCTTGTATCAACGCTCCCCTTAATACGTCCGGTGTTGGTGGGCGTTGAGGTCTACAATGTATCATTTCTTTAAGGTTAGATTTTATTATCCGGATTAATCTTTCCCATGCTCCCCCGAAATGAGGAGCAATAGGTGGATTGAAGTGCCAAGCGATATTCAATTTCATTGCTTGTCCGTTGTTCATTACAGTGTTAATTTGTTTAATTAATGCTGTTAATTCATTATTTGCCCCAACAAAATTTGTCCCATTGTCGCTATAGACGTGAGTCACCGCCCCTCGTCTTCCCTGAAAATTCATAAAGCATAACAAGAAAGAGTCCGTATCCAGTTTTTCAGCTAATTCAATATGGGTAGCTCTTGTTGTCATACATGTAAATATAACGCCCCAACGTTTTTCAGTTGATCTTTTTATTGCAACCTCGAAGGGTCCAAAATAATCTACCCCTGTATGGGTAAAGGGGTAAACAAAGGCGTCAGTACGACACGCGGGTAACGGAGCCATTATTGGTGATGTCGGTTTTGCCCGAGCGTTTTTACAGTGTTGGCATCTAGCCTTTACGAATCGAAACACCACATTTAAGCCAATTATAAAATATTTTTGTTGTAGGGCCGCTAGAACTGTTCTATCTGATTGGTGATTGTACATTTCGTGATACCACTGTATTATTAAATAAGTGATATGATGGTGTTTTGGTAAGATTATTGGTACACGAGTCATTTTGGGTAAATTTTCCGCGTATTCTAATCTACTTCTAAAACGCATTACACCGTTTTCATCTAGTATCGGTGTTAATTTTGATAATGGCCCAATGGTAGTTAATTCTTTATTTTGAATCAAGTCCTTTATTTCGTCGGGATATATATCTTTCTGGGCTTTTCGATACAGAATGTTTTCTGCACGTATACGATCGTTAATTGTATATTCCCTTTTGAAAGTTTTTCTTTTTAATCCATAATCCACGAACTTCATGATGGAACTGATTCTATAGATTAATTTCCACCAATTTGAAAATTTATTTTCCTGAATATAGTCTTTGATTTCTTGGTGGATATTCGTTATATGTACCTCCTCAATAGTTTCTTCTACAATGTTTTTCGGCCACTTATTTTCTGGTAATTTTAAGAATGGTGGACCTGTTAACCATATTGAAGGTTTTGTTATTATCTTTGTTGCTTCGTCTGCCGGATTATTTTCTGACGGTACCCATTTCCATTGATCTACCGTTGTGATGTCTAATATTTCTCCGATTCGGTGTGCAACAAATTGTTTATATTTGCGTTGAGATGAATTTATCCATGCTAGAACAGTTTTAGAGTCGCTCCAGAATATCGATCTTGTAATTTTCATTCTTGTTTCCTTTACAATTGTTTCCCATAGTCTTACTCCTAATAGAGCTGCTTGCAACTCCATTCTGGGAATCGATAGTCCTTTGATAGGAGCTACTCTAGCTTTGGCAGCAAGAATTTGGACGTGAGCTGGTCCGTTGTTTGCGCTTCTAGCATATAGAACGGTCGCGAAGGCCTTATCGGATGCATCCACAAAAACGTGTAATTCAATTTCCGATTTTGGCGTGTTTAAAATCCATCTCGGAATGCGTATATGATTGACCAATTCAACACGAATTAACCAATCGTTCCACATTTTGCTTAATTTATCCGAAATTGGTTTATCCCACTCACTTGTTTCCTTATGTAATTCTTGCATTAATATTTTACCTTGTGTTGTGACGTGAGATATTAGTCCTAATGGATCAAAGACACTCATTATGAACGATAATACTTGTCTTTTTGTAGGAGGTCGCAATTTATTGAAGACTTCTGACGGAAGCTCGTTCAATTTGGCTCGAAAGCCTATGTTATCTTTACTGGTATTCCAGTATATCCCTAAGATTTTAGAGGATTCGTTATTTTTGCTGTCCAGAACCTTTATGTTGTCTAATTCAACTCTTTCTTGTGGTATTGACGTGAGCAATTCTTTGTTGTTAGAGCAAAATTTTGTAATAAAGAACCCACCTTCTTGGTGAGCTTGAATTACTTGTTCGATTGTCTCCTTAGCATCTTTTAGAGAGTTAAAACTGTCATTATAATCATCAACATAATGTTGATTGATAATGGGTTCCAATGCAAGAGGGTATTTTTCCTTCAATCTCTCGGCGTTATTGTTTTTAGCAGCTTGCGCGCATGATGGTGAGCATGTCGAACCGAAAGTCATGACTTGCATGACATAAATGTCAGGATAACGCTTTTCACAATCTCGCCATATAAAGCGTTGTGCATTTTGATCTTCTTTACGAATTCGGACCTGATGAAACATTTCTTTTATGTCTCCGCATATAGCGTATTTGCCCTCACGGAATCTAATAAGAATTCCAAATAATGAGGTAGTAGCATCCGGTCCTGAAAGTAACGCGGAATTAAGAGATTGTCCCTTCACTTTGGCTGCTGCGTCGAAAACGAGACGCGGTTTTGGAGGATACTTGTTTTTATTGATTACGATAAAATGTGGTAAATAAAATAGTGGAGATGCGTTCTTTACCATTTCCCATGGTTCCAATTTTCTAGCGTATCCTTTTTTTACGTAATCTTTAAATGTTTCCATTGCCCATTTTTTAATTCTGGATCTTTATTTAATTTCCTTTCCAGACTTGCTAATCTTGACATGGCGTTGTCAAGGCTTTCGGGAAATTTATGATTGTCCGTTTTTCCACAATAATCCTACTTCGTATCTCCCGTTTTTAAACTTCAGTGTATTTTTTATTATGGACTTTGCTCTAGTTTCTTCTTCTGATTCTGGAAGTTGGGTAACTGGCTTAACCCCAAAATTTTCAACCGAAAAATAATTTGTCATCATTTTTCTTAAGTCCTCTTCATCTTCATTTATTACCATGGAATAGTTGGGCCCTTGGTTTTCGTTGGGTTTTCCATAGATTAACCATCCTAATTTTGTTTTCATAGCTATTGGGTCACAAGGTTTCCCATACCTGTGAGTTATTCCCATTAACAGGTGGTTGTGTTTTATTCCAATAATTATTGTAGGTTGAACCCTTCCAAATGATTGAATGGGTAAATCTTTCAGGTAAGGGTATTTATTGCTGAGTTCATCATAATCCATTGATTGAATTGGTAAACTGAGATTCTCAACAGTCCTTACGTCTTTCAGCACGTACCCCTTCTTGTTTGTACCCTTTATTCTAAGGTCCACGCTTTGGCTGTTTTTATGGTCTCCTTTTTTACCCTGCGTCCACATTAATTGCAATGGTATTTCCTTTCCTTTAAGGTCAAGCGCCCTTGCAATTTTAGCTTCCAAAAGTGTTAGGGAAGACCCTGAATCCAAAAATGCATGGGTTTTAATCTTTTTATCTCCATTCATTAGGGTTACTGGTAAAACTTGGTAATGGGTTAACATCGTTTAGTGTGGTTCGTGATGGTTATTTACCCTTTCCCTTTCATTTATTTGGGGTGTGGCCCTTACGTGAAGCATTCTATGGTGTTTAATAGAACACCCATTTATTCCACATGGCTGCGCGAATTTACAATCGTTCATTGAATGATTATCTGATCTTAAGCAGCCGAGGCATAACCGTTTGTTTTGAGCAAATTTTAATCTTTCCGCCGGAATTTGTTTAATTAGCGCGTAGCATCTGATTGTATCGTGAGATTTGTTACATATTAAGCAATGTCTTCTTTCATTTGATTTCTTATTGAAGTCCTTGCCCCGTTTGTATGGTTGTTGAAGTCCTTTGCTCGGAATTTTTTATTCGTGAAGATGAACGCCTCCACGTTGAGTGTGTGCGGATATTGTTTTTAACATGTTTGCCGTTTTAGCGAAAGATCTCAACCAATCGCATA
The DNA here is from genome assembly GCF_013141755.1 of Anopheles stephensi. NCBI lineage: Eukaryota > Metazoa > Arthropoda > Insecta > Diptera > Culicidae > Anopheles > Anopheles stephensi. The sequence continues at coordinate 5,701 of NW_023405140.1, forward strand.
GGTTATCTAGAGTTTGAACCCTTAACGGTGATTCCGCTTCAGCCATGTACTGGGCTCTTTTTTCCTGAATCTGGTGTGGTAGCCTAGCAGTCAATTCCAACACCAAAGTGTGGTCTTTCAAATAATCGGGTTCTTTCATCAGATTAACCATTTGAATGAGGTTTTCTAAAGCGTTCACCATTTCCGCGACAATGCTTTTGGAATCTCCTCGGATTTTATTTAGATTATAACGTAGTTCAAGATACACTAAATCTGTTCTTCCGAAGGAGTTTTTTAAACGTGTCATTATTTCTGGCACGTTTGTAGAATCCAGCATTAGTTGTTGAACGCTTTTGAGGGCTGGTCCATATAAAGCCTGTTTAAGGCGGTTTAAATTTTCTAAATTAGAAAATCTTCCTTCCTCATTTGTATCATCATATGTTTGTTTAAAATTCGGCCATTCTACTGGATCCCCTCCAAATCTCGGCAACTGCATAAGCGATTGTCTTTTTAATAGTGTTTCTATGTGCGGCGATCCTTGTTTGTCGCCCGCAATAGTTGTTACTGCTTTCAAAAATTCTTGTAATTGCTCTTTCGATTGTTCTTGTTGACCAAGCAATAGTCTTGAAAACATAGCCTCCGTATCCTTACTAGTGGATTCCTTGGGCAATCTATTAAGTTCATATGCTATCTTCTGGCATTTTACGCAAAGCCAGCATTCTTCCGGCTTTGGTTTACGTGTTAGTTTGGCACATGTTAAATGAAACCACCTATCACATTCATAGCATGAAATCATGCTTTCTTCGAAAGTGTCTTCCGCCACGCACAATCGGCAACTGCCGGAAGTGTTCGTGGTAAATTTGTAAGGCATCTTGGCGGATCTTTAAATTCCTACTCTGAGCTATAGATAAGAAAGTTCGACTTACCGTTTTCGGTGTTACCTTTCCTTGACGTGCCCGGTAGTTCAATGTGGTTCCGATCTCGCTGATAATTTTCTCCGAAGTCGTACTAAAAAAACCATCTGCACCGATAGTCACTGACTTACTCCGTTAAGATACGCCTTACGAGAACTTTTTTCCCACGTGCGTATTGCTGATAAGTTTCTTTCATGCACTGGTGTTTATGTCCTCAATTTGAAAGCGAGCTTTTTTTAAACGATTGAAACGTTATTCACTCGGTTAACTTATTATTCCGCGGTTGTCCACGTACTGATTGTTAAACACGATTTCTTTCGTATGCATAGACGTCCTCGCTAATCATCAGATTAAAGTTTCTTTCGGGTTATTTCGGATTTTTCACTTGATCACCAATTGTCCGATCTTCACTTTTCGATTCAATTTTATTTTTCCGTTAGTTCACGTTCTACTTTCATTAACTCCACACACAAACCATTTCGCGTAAGCACTCCGTCCGAGTACCTACTTACCGATTCAAGGAATTGCTCTATCAGCGTGTCCTCTATTGTGACGCCGACTTCCAAGAGCTCTCGTATCGTAGTCGCCAACTCGTCCGCGAAGTCCTCAACAGGTTCGTTATCAGTAGAGAACCTTCGAACGTTTACCTGGTCTTCTTCGTGGCTCAGACTGTAATCCCCTAGGATTACCTCGTAACGTTCCACGATCTCCAGGTGTATTTCCCGGTACGTTGGCGGTGGATTTACTGGTTCTTCTTCTTCCGCTACCTCGTCCCGGTCCCAGCAGTCGTCAAACCAGTCAGCCGGAATTGGGGCTGGTTCTTCTTCTTCCTGGTCGGCAGGCTAATCCTGGCGAAACTCAATACGTTCTGGGGCTGGTTCGTCCCACAGATCCTCCTGCCAGTGGTTGTCCGCTTCTTCGATGGCGTTCGCTTGTAGCGCCACTTCTTCGACAGCTTCCCTGGGTTGTTGGAACTGGACCGGTTCTACACTTCGAATTTCGCGGTTGACCGAAGAAATCATCTGACGATGATGTCTTAGCGTTTTCCGAAGTTCGTACTATGAATTGTTAACGCGCGCGGGTATTAACAACTCCTCTCTGGAGCCACCAAATGTTAACTCGAGCAGACCAAACGAAGGAGTGAAAAGGTCCGGAGAGCTCCGTGCAGATACCTGGCCTTGTTAGGGTCGTTTGAATCGGGCGGCTAACCTTTTTTCTTGGGAATCCAAGAGAAGTTTTTAGCGGCGGACTCGTACTTCACTAACTCGGCTTGGAAACCGGGAACGCCGTAGTTCGATCAGACGATTAGCCTTTTTTCCTGAATAATCAGGAGAAGTTTCTAATCGTGGATCTTGCCTGGCTATATTTCGTCCAATTCTTCCGACGGAGTGGGGAGGCACCGAAATGCGTAACCAATTTCCGGAGGGAAGGCAAAGATGAAATTTTCCCGCTTCTGTAAGGAAAACCCTGACAAATAAGACACACGCTTCTTGTTAAGGTCTGGATTACAAGTCAATCTTTATTCTCAAAATTCTGTCTTATATACTAAAATTCCGTGGGAAAAAGAACATGAAATAGCATTACATCGATCTCCTTCTTAATTGGTATGCTGATGCGTTGACCCCTGCCAGGCGTTGGCCAGTGTAGGAGGTCTGTAATGTTACAATATCTGGCAATTGTCACCCTATCGTTTTATGACCACGGGTAATGCATCGTGCATCTGTGTTTCAGATGCGTATGCCTATTTTCCTATTGCTTATTGCCTGCGCGTCATCTGGTCTATTCGTCAATTGGTCTTTTCTTCACTGCCCTACGACAACGCCTTGATCTTTACGTTGGTCGTTTTTTTCTTAATCGCGCAATGACAATGTATGCCTTGTTCTAATGTTTACCTCGTTCAGCCCATGCTCTTCACTTTCATTTTTATTACACGGCTTGAGTTTATGATTTCCATATGCCTGGATAATGTCTTCTTTTTTTTAGATATTTTATGACCTGCCCTGACATGTTACTATAATTTCGTCTTTCTTACGGTATGGGGTCTTTCTGTGATTCAAGGTTGTTTTTCGGTGAGAATTTTATCCTAAACAAAGATATTTATAAATTTTCCATTTAACTCTTGCATGCCGTTAAATTTAACTCAATTCGTCGCGTTGGTAACAGTCCCCATAGTCGCCATACAAGTTAGAGGAGGTGTTCAAAGAACGAAAAGGGTTCCATATTCGGCTGTTCCTACCTTATGGTTCTCTGATGACTGCTCTAAGGAGTAGTAAGACGGTGTCCAAAGGTCTGTTGGGGGTATCAAAGCGATACCCTCGATGAATAGGGGTACCAACTGAGTACGATGTGAAGGTCCCCATAGTCGTCATACAAGTTATAGGAGGTGTCCAAAGAACGAAAAGGGTTCCATATTCGGCTGTTCCTACCTTATGGTTCTCTGATGACTGCTTTAAGGAGTAGTAAGACGGTGTCCAAAGGTCTGTTGGGGGTATCAAAGCGATACCCTCGATGAATAGGGGTACCAACTGAGTACGATATGAAGGTCCCCATAGTCGCCATACAAGTTAGAGGAGGTGTTCAAAGAACGAAAAGGGTTCCATATTCGGCTGTTCCTACCTTATGGTTCTCTGATGACTGCTCTAAGGAGTAGTAAGACGGTGTCCAAAGGTCTGTTGGGGGTATCAAAGCGATACCCTCGATGAATAGGGGTACCAACTGAGTACGATGTGAAGGTCCCCATAGTCGTCATACAAGTTATAGGAGGTGTCCAAAGAACGAAAAGGGTTCCATATTCGGCTGTTCCTACCTTATGGTTCTCTGATGACTGCTTTAAGGAGTAGTAAGACGGTGTCCAAAGGTCTGTTGGGGGTATCAAAGCGATACCTTCGATGAATAGGTGTACCAACTGAGTACGAAATGAAGGTCCCCATAGTCGCCATACAAGTTATAGGAGGTGTCCAAAGAACGAAAAGGGTTCCATATTCGGCTGTTCCTACCTTATGGTTCTCTGATGACTGCTCTAAGGAGTAGTAAGACGGTGTTCAAAGGTCTGTTGGGGATATCAAAGCGATACCCTCGATGAATAGGGGTACCAACTGAGTACGACATGAATGTCCCCATAGTCGCCATACAAGTTATAGGAGGTGTCCAAAGTACGAAAAGGGTTCCATATTCGGCTGTTCCTTCTAAATGGTTCGCTGATGACTGCTCTAAGGAGTAGTAAGACGGTGTCCAAAGGTCTGTTGGGTGTATCAAAGCGATACCCTCGATGAATAGGGGTACCAACTGAGTACGATATGAAGGTCCCCATAGTCGCCATACAAGTTAGAGGAGGTGTTCAAAGAACGAAAAGGGTTCCATATTCGGCTGTTCCTACCTTATGGTTCTCTGATGACTGCTCTAAGGAGTAGTAAGACGGTGTCCAAAGGTCTGTTGGGGGTATCACAGCGATACCCTCGATGAATAGGGGTACCAACTGAGTACGATGTGAAGGTCCCCATAGTCGTCATACAAGTTATAGGAGGTGTCCAAAGTACGAAAAGGGTTCCATATTCGGCTGTTCCTTCTAAATGGTTCTCTGATGACTGGTTTAAGGAGTAGTAAGACGGTGTCCAAAGGTCTGTTGGGGGTATCAAAGCGATACCCTCGATGAATAGGGGTACCAACTGAGTACGATATGAAGGTCCCTGTTAACTCGAGCAGACCAAACGAAGGAGTGAAAAGGTCCGGAGAGCTCCGTGCAGATACCTGGCCTTGTTAGGGTCGTTTGAATCGGGCGGCTAACCTTTTTTCTTGGGAATCCAAGACAAGTTTTGAGCGGCGAACTCGTACTTCACTAACTCGGCTTGGAAACCGGGAACGCCGTAGTTCGATCAGACGATTAGCCTTTTTTCCTGAATAATCAGGAGAAGTTTCTAATCGTGGATCTTGCCTGGCTATATTTCGTCCAATTCTTCCGACGGAGTGGGGAGGCACCGAAATGCGTAACCAATTTCCGGAGGGAAGGCAAAGATGAAATTTTCCCGCTTCTGTAAGGAAAACCCTGACAAATAAGACACACGCTTCTTGTTAAGGTCTGGATTACAAGTCAATCTTTATTCTCAAAATTCTGTCTTATATACTAAAATTCCGTGGGAAAAAGAACATGAAATAGCATTACATCGATCTCCTTCTTAATTGGTATGCTGATGCGTTGACCCCTGCCAGGCGTTGGCCAGTGTAGGAGGTCTGTAATGTTACAATATCTGGCAATTGTCACCCTATCGTTTTATGACCACGGGTAATGCATCGTGCATCTGTGTTTCAGATGCGTATGCCTATTTTCCTATTGCTTATTGCCTGCGCGTCATCTGGTCTATTCGTCAATTGGTCTTTTCTTCACTGCCCTACGACAACGCCTTGATCTTTACGTTGGTCGTTTTTTTCTTAATCGCGCAATGACAATGTATGCCTTGTTCTAATGTTTACCTCGTTCAGCCCATGCTCTTCACTTTCATTTTTATTACACGGCTTGAGTTTATGATTTCCATATGCCTGGATAATGTCTTCTTTTTTTTAGATATTTTATGACCTGCCCTGACATGTTACCATAATTTCGTCTTTCTTACGGTATGGGGTCTTTCTGTGATTCAAGGTTGTTTTTCGGTGAGAATTTTATCCCAAACAAAGATATTTATAAATTTTCCATTTAACTCTTGCATGCCGTTAAATTTAACTCAATTCGTCGCGTTGGTAACAGTCCCCATAGTCGCCATACAAGTTAGAGGAGGTGTTCAAAGAACGAAAAGGGTTCCATATTCGGCTGTTCCTACCTTATGGTTCTCTGATGACTGCTCTAAGGAGTAGTAAGACGGTGTCCAAAGGTCTGTTGGGGGTATCAAAGCGATACCCTCGATGAATAAGGGTACCAACTGAGTACGATGTGAAGGTCACCATAGTCGCCATACAAGTTATAGGAGGTGTCCAAAGAACGAAAAGGGTTCCATATTCGGCTGTTCCTACTATATGGTTCTCTGATGACTGCTCTAAGGAGTAGTAAGACGGTGTCCAAAGGTATGATTGGGGTATCAAAGCGATACCCTCGATGAATAGGGGTACCAACTGAGTACGACATGAAGGTCCCCATAGTCGCCATACAAGTTATAGGAGGTGTCCAAAGAACGAAAAGGGTTCCATATTCGGCTGTTCCTACTATATGGTTCTCTGATGACTACTCTAAGGAGTAGTAAGACGGTGTCCAAAGGTCAGTTGGGGGTATCACAGCGATACCCTCGATGAATAGGGGTACCAACTGAGTAAGAAATGAAGGTCACCATAGTCGTCATACAAGTTATAGGAGGTGTCCAAAGAACGAAAAGGGTTCCATATTCGGCTGTTCCTAACGTATGGTTCTCTGATGACTGCTCTAAGGAGTAGTAAGACGGTGTCCAAAGGTATGATTGGGGTATCAAAGCGATACCCTCGATGAATAGGGGTACCAACTGAGTACGAAATGAAGGTCCCCATAGTCGCCATACAAGTTATAGGAGATGTCCAAAGTACGAAAAGGGTTCCATATTCGGCTGTTCCTACTAAATGGTTCTCTGATGACTGCTTTAAGGAGTAGTAAGACGGTGTTCAAAGGTCTGTTGGGGGTATCACAGCGATTCCTTCGATGAATAGGGGTACCAACTGAGTACGAAATGAAGGTCCCCATAGTCGTCATACAAGTTATAGGAGGTGTCCAAAGTACGAAAAGGTTTCCATATTCGGCTGTTCCTACTATATGGTTCTCTGATGACTGCTCTAAGGAGTAGTAAGACGGTGTCCAAAGGTCTGTTGGGGGTATCAAAGCGATACCCTCGATGAATAGGGGTACCAACTGAGTACGAAATGAAGGTCCCCATAGTCGCCATACAAGTTATAGGAGGTGTCCAAAGAACGAGAAGGGTTCCATAATCGGCTGTTCCTACTAAATGGTTCTCTGATGACTGCTCTAAGGAGTAGTAAGACGGTGTCCAAAGGTCTGTTGGGGGTATCAAAGCGATACCCTCGATGAATAGGGGTACCAACTGAGTACAATATGAAGGTCCTCATAGTCGCCATACAAGTTATAGGAGGTGTCCAAAGAACGAAAAGGGTTCCATATTCGGCTGTTTCTACTATATGGTTCTCTGATGACTGCTTTAAGGAGTAGTTAGACGGTGTCCAAAGGTCTGTTGGGGGTATCAAAGCGATACCCTCGATGAATAGGGGTACCAACTGAGTACGAAATGAAGGTCCCCATAGTCGCCATACAAGTAAAAGGAGGTGTCCAAAGAACGAAAAGGGTTCCATATTCGGCTGTTCCTACTATATGGTTCTCTGATGACTGCTCCAAGGAGTAGTAAGAAGGTGGCCAAAGGTCTGTTGGGGGTATCACAGCGATACCCTCGATGAATAGGGGTACCAACTGAGTACGAAATGAAGGTCCTCATAGTCGCCATACAAGTTATAGGAGGTGTCCAAAGAACGAAAAGGGTTCCATATTCGGCTGTTTCTACTATATGGTTCTCTGATGACTGCTCTAAGGAGTAGTAAGACGGTGTCCAAAGGTCTGTTGGGGGTATCAAAGCGATACCCTCGATGAATAGGGGTACCAACTGAGTACGATATGAAGGTCCCCATAGTCGCCATACAAGTTAAAGGAGCTGTCCAAAGTACGAAAAGGGTTCCCTATTCGGCTGTTCCTACTATATGGTTCTCTGATGACTGCTCTAAGGAGTAGTAAGACGGTGTCCAAAGGTCTGTTGGGTGTATCACAGCGATACCCTCGATGAATAAGGGTACCAACTGAGTACGATATGAAGGTCCCCATTGTCGCCATACAAGTTATAGGAGGTGTCCAAAGAACGAAAAGGGTTCCATATTCGGCTGTTCCTACTATATGGTTCTCTGATGACTACTCTAAGGAGTAGTAAGACGGTGTCCAAAGGTCTGTTGGGGGTATCAAAGCGATATCCTCGATGAATAAGGGTACCAACTGAATACGATTTGAAGGTCCCCATAGTCGCCATACAAGTTATAGGAGGTGTCCAAAGTACGAAAAGGGTTCCATATTCGGCTGTTCCTACTATATGGTTCTCTGATGACTGCTCTAAGGAGTAGTAAGACGGTGTCCAAAGGTCTGTTGGGGGTATCACAGCGATACCCTCGATGAATAGGGGTACCAACTGAGTACGATATGGAGGTCCCATAGTCGTCATACAAGTTATAGGAGGTGTCCAAAGAACGAAAAGGGTTCCATATTCGGCTGTTCCTACTATATGGTTCTCTGATGACTGCTCTAAGGAGTAGTAAGACGGTGTCCAAAGGTATGATTGGGGTATCAAAGCGATACCCTCGATGAATAGGGGTACCAACTGAGTACGACATGAAGGTCCCCATAGTCGCCATACAAGTTATAGGAGGTGTCCAAAGAACGAAAAGGGTTCCATATTCGGCTGTTCCTACTATATGGTTCTCTGATGACTACTCTAAGGAGTAGTAAGACGGTGTCCAAAGGTCTGTTGGGGGTATCACAGCGATACCCTCGATGAATAGGGGTACCAACTGAGTAAGAAATGAAGGTCACCATAGTCGTCATACAAGTTATAGGAGGTGTCCAAAGAACGAAAAGGGTTCCATATTCGGCTGTTCCTAACGTATGGTTCTCTGATGACTGCTCTAAGGAGTAGTAAGACGGTGTCCAAAGGTCTGTTGGGGGTATCACAGCGATACCCTCGATGAATAGGGGTACCAACTGAGTACGAAATGAAGGTCCCCATAGTCGCCATACAAGTTATAGGAGATGTCCAAAGAACGAAAAGGATTCCATATTCGGCTGTTCCTACTACATGGTTCTCTGATGACTGCTCTAAGGAGTAGTAAGACGGTGTCCAAAGGTCTGTTGGGGGTATCACAGCGATACCCTCGATGAATAGGGGTACCAACTGAGTACGAAATGAAGGTCCCCATAGTCGTCATACAAGTTATAGGAGGTGTCCAAAGTACGAAAAGGTTTCCATATTCGGCTGTTCCTACTATATGGTTCTCTGATGACTGCTCTAAGGAGTAGTAAGACGGTGTCCAAAGGTCTGTTGGGGGTATCAAAGCGATACCCTCGATGAATAGGGGTACCAACTGAGTACGACATGAAGGTCCCCATAGTCGCCATACAAGTTATAGGAGGTGTCCAAAGTACGAAAAGGGTTCCATATTCGGCTGTTCCTACTAAATGGTTCTCTGATGACTGCTTTAAGGAGTAGTAAGACGGTGTTCAAAGGTCTGTTGGGGGTATCACAGCGATTCCTTCGATGAATAGGGGTACCAACTGAGTACGAAATGAAGGTCCCCATAGTCGTCATACAAGTTATAGGAGGTGTCCAAAGTACGAAAAGGTTTCCATATTCGGCTGTTCCTACTATATGGTTCTCTGATGACTGCTCTAAGGAGTAGTAAGACGGTGTCCAAAGGTCTGTTGGGGGTATCAAAGCGATACCCTCGATGAATAGGGGTACCAACTGAGTACGAAATGAAGGTCCCCATAGTCGCCATACAAGTTATAGGAGGTGTCCAAAGAACGAGAAGGGTTCCATAATCGGCTGTTCCTACTAAATGGTTCTCTGATGACTGCTCTAAGGAGTAGTAAGACGGTGTCCAAAGGTCTGTTGGGGGTATCAAAGCGATACCCTCGATGAATAGGGGTACCAACTGAGTACGATATGAAGGTCCTCATAGTCGCCATACAAGTTATAGGAGGTGTCCAAAGAACGAAAAGGGTTCCATATTCGGCTGTTTCTACTATATGGTTCTCTGATGACTGCTTTAAGGAGTAGCTAGACGGTGTCCAAAGGTCTGTTGGGGGTATCAAAGCGATACCCTCGATGAATAGGGGTACCAACTGAGTACGAAATGAAGGTCCCCATAGTCGCCATACAAGTAAAAGGAGGTGTCCAAAGAACGAAAAGGGTTCCATATTCGGCTGTTCCTACTATATGGTTCTCTGATGACTGCTCCAAGGAGTAGTAAGAAGGTGGCCAAAGGTCTGTTGGGGGTATCACAGCGATACCCTCGATGAATAGGGGTACCAACTGAGTACGAAATGAAGGTCCTCATAGTCGCCATACAAGTTATAGGAGGTGTCCAAAGAACGAAAAGGGTTCCATATTCGGCTGTTTCTACTATATGGTTCTCTGATGACTGCTCTAAGGAGTAGTAAGACGGTGTCCAAAGGTCTGTTGGGGGTATCAAAGCGATACCCTCGATGAATAGGGGTACCAACTGAGTACGATGTGAAGGTCACCATAGTCGCCATACAAGTTATAGGAGGTGTCCAAAGAACGAAAAGGGTTCCATATTCGGCTGTTCCTACTATATGGTTCTCTGATGACTGCTCTAAGGAGTAGTAAGACGGTGTCCAAAGGTATGATTGGGGTATCAAAGCGATACCCTCGATGAATAGGGGTACCAACTGAGTACGACATGAAGGTCCCCATAGTCGCCATACAAGTTATAGGAGGTGTCCAAAGAACGAAAAGGGTTCCATATTCGGCTGTTCCTACTATATGGTTCTCTGATGACTACTCTAAGGAGTAGTAAGACGGTGTCCAAAGGTCTGTTGGGGGTATCACAGCGATACCCTCGATGAATAGGGGTACCAACTGAGTAAGAAATGAAGGTCACCATAGTCGTCATACAAGTTATAGGAGGTGTCCAAAGAACGAAAAGGGTTCCATATTCGGCTGTTCCTAACGTATGGTTCTCTGATGACTGCTCTAAGGAGTAGTAAGACGGTGTCCAAAGGTATGATTGGGGTATCAAAGCGATACCCTCGATGAATAGGGGTACCAACTGAGTACGAAATGAAGGTCCCCATAGTCGCCATACAAGTTATAGGAGATGTCCAAAGTACGAAAAGGGTTCCATATTCGGCTGTTCCTACTAAATGGTTCTCTGATGACTGCTTTAAGGAGTAGTAAGACGGTGTTCAAAGGTCTGTTGGGGGTATCACAGCGATTCCTTCGATGAATAGGGGTACCAACTGAGTACGAAATGAAGGTCCCCATAGTCGTCATACAAGTTATAGGAGGTGTCCAAAGTACGAAAAGGTTTCCATATTCGGCTGTTCCTACTATATGGTTCTCTGATGACTGCTCTAAGGAGTAGTAAGACGGTGTCCAAAGGTCTGTTGGGGGTATCAAAGCGATACCCTCGATGAATAGGGGTACCAACTGAGTACGAAATGAAGGTCCCCATAGTCGCCATACAAGTTATAGGAGGTGTCCAAAGAACGAGAAGGGTTCCATATTCGGCTGTTTCTACTATATGGTTCTCTGATGACTGCTTTAAGGAGTAGTTAGACGGTGTCCAAAGGTCTGTTGGGGGTATCAAAGCGATACCCTCGATGAATAGGGGTACCAACTGAGTACGAAATGAAGGTCCCCATAGTCGCCATACAAGTAAAAGGAGGTGTCCAAAGAACGAAAAGGGTTCCATATTCGGCTGTTCCTACTATATGGTTCTCTGATGACTGCTCCAAGGAGTAGTAAGAAGGTGGCCAAAGGTCTGTTGGGGGTATCACAGCGATACCCTCGATGAATAGGGGTACCAACTGAGTACGAAATGAAGGTCCTCATAGTCGCCATACAAGTTATAGGAGGTGTCCAAAGAACGAAAAGGGTTCCATATTCGGCTGTTTCTACTATATGGTTCTCTGATGACTGCTCTAAGGAGTAGTAAGACGGTGTCCAAAGGTCTGTTGGGGGTATCAAAGCGATACCCTCGATGAATAGGGGTACCAACTGAGTACGATATGAAGGTCCCCATAGTCGCCATACAAGTTAAAGGAGCTGTCCAAAGTACGAAAAGGGTTCCATATTCGGCTGTTCCTACTATATGGTTCTCTGATGACTGCTCTAAGGAGTAGTAAGACGGTGTCCAAAGGTCTGTTGGGTGTATCACAGCGATACCCTCGATGAATAAGGGTACCAACTGAGTACGATATGAAGGTCCCCATTGTCGCCATACAAGTTATAGGAGGTGTCCAAAGAACGAAAAGGGTTCCATATTCGGCTGTTCCTACTATATGGTTCTCTGATGACTACTCTAAGGAGTAGTAAGACGGTGTCCAAAGGTCTGTTGGGGGTATCAAAGCGATATCCTCGATGAATAAGGGTACCAACTGAAAACGATTTGAAGGTCCCCATAGTCGCCATACAAGTTATAGGAGGTGTCCAAAGTACGAAAAGGGTTCCATATTCGGCTGTTCCTACTATATGGTTCTCTGATGACTGCTCTAAGGAGTAGTAAGACGGTGTCCAAAGGTCTGTTGGGGGTATCACAGCGATACCCTCGATGAATAGGGGTACCAACTGAGTACGATATGGAGGTCCCATAGTCGTCATACAAGTTATAGGAGGTGTCCAAAGAACGAAAAGGGTTCCATATTCGGCTGTTCCTACTATATGGTTCTCTGATGACTGCTCTAAGGAGTAGTAAGACGGTGTCCAAAGGTATGATTGGGGTATCAAAGCGATACCCTCGATGAATAGGGGTACCAACTGAGTACGACATGAAGGTCCCCATAGTCGCCATACAAGTTATAGGAGGTGTCCAAAGAACGAAAAGGGTTCCATATTCGGCTGTTCCTACTATATGGTTCTCTGATGACTACTCTAAGGAGTAGTAAGACGGTGTCCAAAGGTCAGTTGGGGGTATCACAGCGATACCCTCGATGAATAGGGGTACCAACTGAGTAAGAAATGAAGGTCACCATAGTCGTCATACAAGTTATAGGAGGTGTCCAAAGAACGGAAAGGGTTCCATATTCGGCTGTTCCTAACGTATGGTTCTCTGATGACTGCTCTAAGGAGTAGTAAGACGGTGTCCAAAGGGCTGTTGGGGGTATCACAGCGATACCCTCGATGAATAGGGGTACCAACTGAGTACGAAATGAAGGTCCCCATAGTCGCCATACAAGTTATAGGAGATGTCCAAAGAACGAAAAGGATTCCATATTCGGCTGTTCCTACTACATGGTTCTCTGATGACTGCTCTAAGGAGTAGTAAGACGGTGTCCAAAGGTCTGTTGGGGGTATCACAGCGATACCCTCGATGAATAGGGGTACCAACTGAGTACGAAATGAAGGTCCCCATAGTCGTCATACAAGTTATAGGAGGTGTCCAAAGTACGAAAAGGTTTCCATATTCGGCTGTTCCTACTATATGGTTCTCTGATGACTGCTCTAAGGAGTAGTAAGACGGTGTCCAAAGGTCTGTTGGGGGTATCAAAGCGATACCCTCGATGAATAGGGGTACCAACTGAGTACGACATGAAGGTCCCCATAGTCGCCATACAAGTTATAGGAGGTGTCCAAAGTACGAAAAGGGTTCCATATTCGGCTGTTCCTACTAAATGGTTCTCTGATGACTGCTTTAAGGAGTAGTAAGACGGTGTTCAAAGGTCTGTTGGGGGTATCACAACGATTCCTTCGATGAATAGGGGTACCAACTGAGTACGAAATGAAGGTCCCCATAGTCGTCATACAAGTTATAGGAGGTGTCCAAAGTACGAAAAGGTTTCCATATTCGGCTGTTCCTACTATATGGTTCTCTGATGACTGCTCTAAGGAGTAGTAAGACGGTGTCCAAAGGTCTGTTGGGGGTATCAAAGCGATACCCTCGATGAATAGGGGTACCAACTGAGTACGAAATGAAGGTCCCCATAGTCGCCATACAAGTTATAGGAGGTGTCCAAAGAACGAGAAGGGTTCCATAATCGGCTGTTCCTACTAAATGGTTCTCTGATGACTGCTCTAAGGAGTAGTAAGACGGTGTCCAAAGGTCTGTTGGGGGTATCAAAGCGATACCCTCGATGAATAGGGGTACCAACTGAGTACGATATGAAGGTCCTCATAGTCGCCATACAAGTTATAGGAGGTGTCCAAAGAACGAAAAGGGTTCCATATTCGGCTGTTTCTACTATATGGTTCTCTGATGACTGCTTTAAGGAGTAGCTAGACGGTGTCCAAAGGTCTGTTGGGGGTATCAAAGCGATACCCTCGATGAATAGGGGTACCAACTGAGTACGAAATGAAGGTCCCCATAGTCGCCATACAAGTAAAAGGAGGTGTCCAAAGAACGAAAAGGGTTCCATATTCGGCTGTTCCTACTATATGGTTCTCTGATGACTGCTCCAAGGAGTAGTAAGAAGGTGGCCAAAGGTCTGTTGGGGGTATCACAGCGATACCCTCGATGAATAGGGGTACCAACTGAGTACGAAATGAAGGTCCTCATAGTCGCCATACAAGTTATAGGAGGTGTCCAAAGAACGAAAAGGGTTCCATATTCGGCTGTTTCTACTATATGGTTCTCTGATGACTGCTCTAAGGAGTAGTAAGACGGTGTCCAAAGGTCTGTTGGGGGTATCAAAGCGATACCCTCGATGAATAGGGGTACCAACTGAGTACGATATGAAGGTCCCCATAGTCGCCATACAAGTTAAAGGAGGTGTCCAAAGAACAAAAAGGGTTCCATATTCGGCTGTTCCTACTATATGGTTCTCTGATGACTGCTCTAAGGAGTAGTAAGACGGTGTCCAAAGGTCTGTTGGGTGTATCACAGCGATACCCTCGATGAATAAGGGTACCAACTGAGTACGATATGAAGGTCCCCATTGTCGCCATACAAGTTATAGGAGGTGTCCAAAGAACGAAAAGGGTTCCATATTCGGCTGTTCCTACTATATGGTTCTCTGATGACTGCTCTAAGGAGTAGTGAGACGGTGTCCAAAGGTCTGTTGGGGGTATCACAGCGATACCCTCGATGAATAGGGGTACCAACTGAGTACGATATGGAGGTCCCATAGTCGTCATACAAGTTATAGGAGGGAGAGGCGAACTGTCAACCGAAGCGAGCGGACGCCCTTCGTGAGCTTCTGGTGAAAACAGATTATCGAAGGGAAACTATATTGAAAACATTGAAACGTGCGTGCAAAGTGTTTAGTTATCCATTTTGTACGCCACCTGTGTGAAGTTTCGGTGAAAATCCGTGCAAATATAGTACAAAACGGCACACAAACATTGCGTCGCGCTTCGGCGCGTGTGACCAAAAAAGTGCGTGTGTGGTTAGGTGAGTGTGTGCGTGCGAAGCGCTCCCTTTCGGTGCGGATGAAAGGGAGTCCGCAGCCGCAGTTTGGTTGAGAAAACCTTTCAGGAGTGTAAAAGAGCTGTGCAAATCACCTCGGAAAAGAGAAAACAAACATTCAGTGGTAAAAACAGCATCAAAAAAGAGTGAAAAACGACGTGGCATAAACACGTGCTAAGGGCACACGCACTTAGTAGGGCAGTGTGTGTCAGTGTCGGTTAGTGCGTGCAAGGTGTGCTGTTTGCTTATAGACTGACAAGTGCACAGTGGAGAACTCATCGGACATTCCAGTTGATGTCCTGGGAGAGCTCTTCTCTTTAGTGCCACCAGCGCCACCTATGGGGCACTAGCTCAAGTCCTATCAAAGACACACACACCATAAAAGCTCCGCACTGAGCTTTTGCCATAAAGGCGAATGCGGACCGCATACCGGCTAGGCGCAGAAGTCTAGCAACTGCTGGGCAGAGCAACGAACCGGACAGCGGTAGCCATGCAAGAGGAGGAGAGCGGGTCTGATGGGTCGGTGGAGTCAGAGGCCACCGTAACCGTCAAATCGAAAAAAATGAAGATGTCGCCGCGAGTGGTGGTGACGCTCCTGTCGCCGGGAACGCTGTCGTCATTATGCAGCGCAACGGGAGCACCCACGCCAGCCCCGAGGGGAACGCCAGGGACACCAGCAGAGTCGGATGCGGGAGCGCGGACAAGTACCGCCCGCGCCCCCACACCGTCACCACGGAGATCGTGTCTCCCGAGATGCAGGCGCCAGTCGCATCGCCGTCGGTAGAGGAATAAAAAAAAATAAAAAAAAAAAAGTTATAGGAGGTGTCCAAAGAAAGAAAAGGGTTCCATATTCGGCTGTT
The DNA here is from genome assembly GCF_013141755.1 of Anopheles stephensi. Taxonomy (NCBI): domain Eukaryota; kingdom Metazoa; phylum Arthropoda; class Insecta; order Diptera; family Culicidae; genus Anopheles; species Anopheles stephensi. Next base: position 21,596 of record NW_023405140.1, read on the forward strand.
TCTACTATATGGTTCTCTGCTGACTGCTCTAAGGAGTAGTAAGACTATGTCCAAAGGTCTTTTGGGGGTATCAAAGCGATACCCTCGATGAATAGGGGTACCAACTGAGTACGATATGAAGGTCCCCATAGTCGCCGTACAAGTTATAGGAGGTGTCCAAAGAACGAAAAGGGTTCCATATTCGGCTGTTCCTACTATATGGTTCTCTGATGACTGCTCTAACAAATAGTAAAGACGGCGTCCGAAGGTCTGTTGGGGGTATCACAGCGATACCCTCGATGAATAAGAGCACCAACTGAGTACGATATGAAGGTCCCCATAGTCGCCATACAAGTTATAGGAGGTGTCCAAAGAACGAAAAGGGTTCCATATTCGGCTGTTTCTACTATATGGTTCTCTGATGACTGCTCTAACAAATAGTAAGACGGCGTCCGAAGGTCTGTTGGGGGTATCACAGCGATACCCTCGATGAATAAGAGCACCAACTGAGTACGATATGAAGGTCCCCATAGTCGCCATACAAGTTATAGGAGGTGTCCAAAGAACGAAAAGGGTTCCATATTCGGCTGTTTCTACTATATGGTTCTCTGATGACTGCTCTAACAAATAGTAAGACGGCGTCCGAAGGTCTGTTGGGGGTATCACAGCGATACCCTCGATGAATAGGGGTACCATTTGAGTACGACATGAAAGTCCCCATAGTCGCCATACAAGTTATAGGAGGTGTCCAAAGAACGAAAAGGGTTCCATATTCGGCTGTTCCTACTATATGGTTCTCTGATGACTGCTTTAAGGAGTAGTAAGACTATGTCCAAAGGTCTTTTGGGGGTATCAAAGCGATACCCTCGATGAATAGGGGTACCAACTGATTACGATATGAAGGTCCCATAGTCGCCGTATAAGTTATAGGAGGTGTCCAAAGTACGAAAAGGGTTCCATATTCGGCTGTTCCTACTATATGGTTCTCTGATGACTGCTCTAAGGAGTAGTAACACGGTGCCCAAAGGTCTGTTGGGGGTATCAAAGCGATACCCTCGATGAATAGGGGTACCAACTGAGTACGACATGAAGGTCCCATAGTCGTCATATAAGATATAGAAGTTGTCCAAAGTACGAAAAGCGTTCCATATTCGGCTGTTCCTACTATATGGTTCTCTGATGACTGCTCTAAGGAGTAGTAAGACGGTGTCCAAAGGTCTGTGAGGGGTATCAAAGCGATACCCTCGATGAATAAGGGTACCAACTGAGTACGATATGAAGGTCCCCATAGTCGCCATACAAGTTATAGGAGGTGTCCAAAGAATGAAAAGTGTTCCATATTCGGCTGTTTCTACTATATGGTTCTCTGATGACTGCTCTAAGGAGTAGTAAGATTGTGTCCAAAGGTCTGTTGGGGGTATCAAAGCGATACCCTCGATGAATAAGGGTACCTACTGAGTACGATATGAAGGTCCCCATAGTCGCCGTACAAGTTATAGGAGGTGTCCAAAGAACGAAAAGGGTTCCATATTCGCCTGTTCCTACTATATGGTTCTCTGATGACTGCTCTAAGGAGTAGTAAGACGGTGTCCAAAGGTCTGTTGGGGGTATCAAAGCGATACCCTCGATGAATAAGGGTACCAACTGAGTACGATATGAAGGTCCCCATAGTCGCCATATAAGTAAAAGGAGATGTCCAAAGTACGCAAAGGGTTCCATATTCGGCTGTTCCTACTATATGGTTCTCTGATGACTGCTCTAAGGAGTAGTAAGACTATGTCCAAAGGTCTTTTGGGGGTATCAAAGCGATACCCTCGATGAATAGGGGTACCAACTGAGTACGAAATGAAGGCCCCCATAGTCGCCATACAAGTTATAGGAGGTGTCCAAAGTACGAAAAGGGTTCCATATTCGGCTGTTTCTACTATATGGTTCTCTGATGACTGCTCTAAGGAGTAGTAAGACGGTGTCCAAAGGTCTGTTGGGGGTATCACAGCGATACCCTCGATGAATAAGAGCACCAACTGAGTACAATATGAAGGTCCCCATAGTCGCCATACAAGTTTTAGGAGGTGTCCAAAGTACAAAAAGGGTTCCATATTCGGCTGTTCCTACTATATGGTTCTCTGATGACTGCTTTAAGGAGTAGTAAGACGGTGTCCAAAGGTCTGTTGGGGGTATCACAGCGATACCCTCGATGAATAGGGGTACCAACTGAGTACGAAATGAAGGTCCCCATAGTCGCCATATAAGTAATAGGAGGTGTCCAAAGTACGAAAAGGGTTCCATATTCGGCTGTTCCTACTATATGGTTCTCTGATGACTGCTCTAAGGAGTAGTAAGACGGTGTCCAAAGGTCTGTTGGGGGTATCACAGCGATACCCTCGATGAATAGGGGTACCAACTGAGTACGATATGAAGGTCCCCATAGTCGCCCTACAAGTTATAGGAGGTGTCCAAAGTACGAAAAGGGTTCCATATTCGGCTGTTCCTACTATATGGTTCTCTGATGACTGCTTTAAGGAGTAGTAAGACGGTGTCCAAAGGTCTGTTGGGGGTATCAAAGGTCTGTTGGGGGTATCAAAGCGATACCCTCGATGAATAGGGGTACCAACTGAGTACGAATTGAAGGTCCCCATAGTCGCCATATAAGTAATTGGAGATGTCCAAAGTACGAAAAGGGTTCCATATTTGGCTGTTCGTTCTAAATGGTACGCTGATGACTCCTCTAAGGAGTAGTAAGACGGTGTCCAAAGGTCTGTTGGGGGTATCACAGCGATACCCTCGATGAATAAGGGTACCAACTGAGTACGATATGAATGTCCCCATAGTCGCCATACAAGTTATAGGAGGTGTCCAAAGTACGAAAAGGGTTCCATATTCGGCTGTTCCTACTATATGGTTCTCTGATGACTGCTCTAAGGAGTAGTAAGACGGTGTCCAAGGTCTGTTGGGGGTATCAAAGCGATACCCTCGATGAATAGGGTACCAACTGAGTACGAAATGAAGGTCCCCATAGTCGCCATACAAGTTAAAGGAGGTGTCCAAAGAACGAAAAGGGTTCCATTTTCGGCTGTTCCTACTATATGGTTCTCTGATGACTGCTCTAAGGAGTAGTAAGACGGTGTCCAAAGGTCTGTTGGGGGTATCAAAGCGATACCCTCGATGAATAAGGGTACCAACTGAGTACGATATGAAGGTCCCCATAGTCGCCATACAAGTTATAGGAGGTGTCGAAAGAACGAAAAGGGTTCCATATTCGGCTGTTCCTACTATATGGTTCTCTGATGACTGCTCTAAGGAGTAGTAAGACGGTGTCCAAAGGTCTGTTGGGGGTATCAAAGCGATACCCTCGATTAATAAGGGTACCAACTGAGTACGAAATGAAGGTCCCCATAGTCGCCATACAAGTTAAAGGAGGTGTCCAAAGAACGAAAAGGGTTCCATATTCGGCTGTTCCTACTAAATGGTTCCCTGATGACTGCTCTAAGGAGTAGTAAGACGGTGTCCAAAGGTCTGTTGGGGGTATCAAAGCGATACCCTCGATGAATAGGGGTACCAACTGAGTACGAAATGAAGGTCCCCATAGTCGCCATACAAGTTAAAGGAGGTGTCCAAAGAACAAAAAGGGTTCCATATTCGGCTGTTCCTACTATATGGTTCTATGATGACTGCTCTAAGGAGTAGTAAGACGGTGTCCAAAGGTCTGTTGGGGATATTAAAGCGATACCCTCGATGAATAGGGGTACCAACTGAGTACGAAATGAAGGTCCTCATAGTCGCCATACAAGTTATAGGAGGTGTCCAAAGAACGAAAAGGGTTCCATATTCGGCTGTTTCTACTATATGGTTCTCTGATGACTGCTTTAAGGAGTAGTAAGACGGTGTCCAAAGGTCTGTTGGGGTATCAAAGCGATACCCTCGATGAATAGGGGTACCAACTGAGTACGATATGAAGGTCCCCATAGTCGCCATACAAGTTAAAGGAGGTGTCCAAAGAACGAAAAGGGTTCCATATTCGGCTGTTCCTACTATATGGTTCTCTGATGACTGCTCTAAGGAGTAGTAAGAAGGTGTCCAAAGGTCTGTTGGGGGTATCACAGCGATACCCTCGATGAATAGGGGTACCAACTGAGTACGATATGAAGGTCCGCATAGTCGCCATACAAGTTATAGGAGGTGTCCAAAGAACGAAAAGGGTTCCATATTCGGCTGTTCCTACTATATGGTTCTCTGATGACTGCTCTAAGGAGTAGTAAGACGGTGTCCAAAGGTCTGTTGGGGGTATCACAGCGATACCCTCGATGAATAGGGGTACCAACTGAGTACGAGATGAAGGTCCCCATAGTCGCCATACAAGTTATAGGAGGTGTCCAAAGAACGAAAAGGGTTCCATATTCGGCTGTTCCTACTATATGGTTCTCTGATGACTGCTCTAAGGAGTAGTAAGACGGTGTCCAAAGGTCTGTTGGGGGTATCAAAGCGATACCCTCGATGAATAAGGGTACCAACTGAGTACGAAATGAAGGTCCCCATAGTCGCCATACAAGTTAAAGGAGGTGTCCAAAGAACGAAAAGGGTTCCATATTCGGCTGTTCCTACTATATGGTTCTCTGATGACTTCTTTAAGGAGTAGTAAGACGGTGTCCAAAGGTCTGTTGGGGGTATCACAGCGATACTCTCGATGAATAGGGGTACCAACTGAGTACGATATGAAGGTCCCCATAGTCGCCATACAAGTTATAGGAGGTGTCCAAAGAACGAAAAGGGTTCCATATTCGGCTGTTCCTACTATATGGTTCTCTGATGACTGCTTTAAGGAGTAGTAAGACGGTGTCCAAAGGTCTGTTGGGGGTATCAAAGCGATACCCTCGATGAATAGGGGTACCAACTGAGTACGAAATGAAGGTCCTCATAGTCGCCATACAAGTTAAGGAGGTGTCCAAAGAACGAAAAGGGTTCCATATTCGGCTGTTCCTACTATATGGTTCTCTGATGACTGCTTTAAGGAGTAGTAAGACGGTGTCCAAAGGTCTGTTGGGGTATCACAGCGATACTCTCGATGAATAGGGGTACCAACTGAGTACGATATGAAGGTCCGCATAGTCGCCATACAAGTTATAGGAGGTGTCCAAAGAACGAAAAGGGTTCCATATTCGGCTGTTCCTAATATATGGTTCTCTGATGACTGCTTTAAGGAGTAGTAAGACGGTGTCCAAAGGTCTGTTGGGGGTATCAAAGCGATACCCTCGATGAATAGGGGTACCAACTGAGTACGAAATGAAGGTCCTCATAGTCGCCATACAAGTTATAGGAGGTGTCCAAAGAACGAAAAGGGTTCCATATTCGGCTGTTCCTACTATATGGTTCTCTGATGACTGCTCTAAGGAGTAGTAAGACGGTGTCCAAAGGTCTGTTGGGGGTATCACAGCGATACCCTCGATGAATAAGGGTACCAACTGAGTACGAGATGAAGGTCCCCATAGTCGCCATACAAGTTATAGGAGGTGTCCAAAGAACGAAAAGGGTTCCATATTCGGCTGTTCCTACTATATGGTTCTCTGATGACTGCTCTAAGGAGTAGTAAGACGGTGTCCAAAGGTCTGTTGGGGGTATCACAGCGATACCCTCGATGAATAGGGGTACCAACTGAGTACGAATGAAGGTCCCCATAGTCGCCATACAAGTTAAAGGAGGTGTCCAAAGAACGAAAAGGGTTCCATATTCGGCTGTTCCTACTATATGGTTCTCTGATGACTGCTTTAAGGAGTAGTAAGACGGTGTCCAAAGGTCTGTTGGGGGTATCACAGCGATACCCTCGATGAATAGGGGTACCAACTGAGTACGATATGAAGGTCCCCATAGTCGCCATACAAGTTATAGGAGCTGTCCAAAGTACGAAAAGGGTTCCATATTCGGCTGTTCCTACTATATGGTTCTCTGATGACTGCTCTAAGGAGTAGTAAGACGGTGTCCAAAGGTCTGTTGGGGGTATCAAAGCGATACCCTCGATGAATAAGGGTACCAACTGAGTACGATATGAAGGTCCCCATAGTCGCCATACAAGTTATAGGAGGTGTCGAAAGAACGAAAAGGGTTCCATATTCGGCTGTTCCTACTATATGGTTCTCTGATGACTGCTCTAAGGAGTAGTAAGACGGTGTCCAAAGGTCTGTTGGGGGTATCACAGCGATACCCTCGATGAATAAGGGTACCAACTGAGTACGAAATGAAGGTCCTCATAGTCGCCATACAAGTTATAGGAGGTGTCCAAAGTACGAAAAGGGTTCCATATTCGGCTGTTCCTACTATATGGTTCTCTGATGACTGCTCTAAGGAGTAGTAAGACGGTGTCCAAAGGTCTGTTGGGGATATCAAAGCGATACCCTCGATGAATAGGGGTACCAACTGAGTACGAAATGAAGGTCCCCATAGTCGCCATACAAGTTAAAGGAGGTGTCCAAAGAACGAAAAGGGTTCCATATTCGGCTGTTCCTACTATATGGTTCTCTGATGACTGCTCTAAGGAGTAGTAAGACGGTGTCCAAAGGTCTGTTGGGGGTATCACAGCGATACCCTCGATGAATAGGGGTACCAACTGAGTACGAAATGAAGGTCCTCATAGTCGCCATACAAGTTATAGGAGGTGTCCAAAGAACGAAAAGGGTTCCATATTCGACTGTTTCTACTATATGGTTCTCTGATGACTGCTCTAAGGAGTAGTAAGACGGTGTCCAAGGGTCTGTTGGGGGTATCAAAGCGATACCCTCGATGAATAGGGGTACCAACTGAGTACGAGATGAAGGTCCCCATAGTCGCCATACAAGTTAAAGGAGGTGTCCAAAGAACGAAAAGGGTTCCATATTCGGCTGTTCCTACTATATGGTTTTCTGATGACTGCTCTAAGGAGTAGTAAGACTATGTCCAAAGGTCTTTTGGGGGTATCAAAGCGATACCCTCGATGAATAGGGGTACCAACTGATTACGAAATGAAGGCCCCCATAGTCGCCATACAAGTTATAGGAGGTGTCCAAAGTACGAAAAGGGTTCCATATTCGGCTGTTCCTACTATATGGTTCTCTGATGACTGCTCTAAGGAGTAGTAAGACGGTGTCCAAAGGTCTGTTGGGGGTATCACAGCGATACCCTCGATGAATAAGAGCACCAACTGAGTACGATATGAAGGTCCCCATAGTCGCCATACAAGTTTTAGGAGGTGTCCAAAGTACGAAAAGGGTTCCATATTCGGCTGTTCCTACTATATGGTTCTCTGATGACTGCTTTAAGGAGTAGTAAGACGGTGTCCAAAGGTCTGTTGGGGGTATCAAAGCGATACCCTCGATGAATAGGGGTACCAACTGAGTACGAATTGAAGGTCCCCATAGTCGCCATATAAGTAATAGGAGGTGTCCAAAGTACGAAAAGGGTTCCATATTCGGCTGTTCCTACTATATGGTTCTCTGATGACTGCTCTAAGGAGTAGTAAGACGGTGTCCAAAGGTCTGTTGGGGGTATCAAAGCGATACCCTCGATGAATAGGGGTACCAACTGAGTACGATATGAATGTCCCCATAGTCGCCATACAAGTTATAGGAGGTGTCCAAAGTACGAAAAGGGTTCCATATTCGGCTGTTCCTACTATATGGTTCTCTGATGACTGCTCTAAGGAGTAGTAAGACGGTGTCCAAAGGTCTGTTGGGGGTATCAAAGCGATACCCTCGATGAATAGGGGTACCAACTGAGTACGAAATGAAGGTCCCCATAGTCGCCATACAAGTTATAGGAGGTGTCCAAAGTACGAAAAGGGTTCCATATTCGGCTGTTCCTACTATATGGTTCTCTGATGACTGCTCTAAGGAGTAGTAAGACGGTGTCCAAAGGTCTGTTGGGGGTATCACAGCGATACCCTCGATGAATAGGGTACCAACTGAGTACGATATGAAGGTCCCCATAGTCGCCATACAAGTTATAGGAGGTGTCCAAAGTACGAAAAGGGTTCCATATTCGGCTGTTCCTACTATATGGTTCTCTGATGACTGCTCTAAGGAGTAGTAAGACGGTGTCCAAAGGTCTGTTGGGGGTATCAAAGCGATACCCTCGATGAATAGGGGTACCAACTGAGTACGAATGAAGGTCCCCATAGTCGCCATACAAGTTATAGGAGTGTCCAAAGTACGAAAAGGGTTCCATATTCGGCTGTTCCTACTATATGGTTCTCTGATGACTGCTCTAAGGAGTAGTAAGACGGTGTCCAAAGGTCTGTTGGGGGTATCACAGCGATACCCTCGATGAATAAGGGTACCAACTGAGTACGATATGAAGGTCCCCATAGTCGCCATACAAGTTATAGGAGGTGTCCAAAGTAACGAAAAGGGTTCCATATTCGGCTGTTCCTACTATATGGTTCTCTGATGACTGCTCTAAGGAGTAGTAAGACGGTGTCCAAAGGTCTGTTGGGGGTATCAAAGCGATACCCTCGATGAATAGGGGTACCAACTGAGTACGAATATGAAGGTCCCCATAGTCGCCATACAAGTTATAGGAGGTGTCCAAAGTACGAAAAGGGTTCCATATTCGGCTGTTCCTACTATATGGTTCTCTGATGACTGCTCTAAGGAGTAGTAAGACGGTGTCCAAAGGTCTGTTGGGGGTATCACAGCGATACCCTCGATGAATAGGGGTACCAACTGAGTACGATATGAAGGTCCCATAGTCGCCATACAAGTTATAGGAGGTGTCCAAAGTACGAAAAGGGTTCCATATTCGGCTGTTCCTACTATATGGTTCTCTGATGACTGCTCTAAGGAGTAGTAAGACGGTGTCCAAAGGTCTGTTGGGGGTATCAAAGCGATACCCTCGATGAATAGGGGTACCAACTGAGTACGAAATGAAGGTCCCCATAGTCGCCATACAAGTTATAGGAGATGTCCAAAGAACGAAAAGGGTTCCATGTTCGGCTGTTCCTACCACATGGTTCTCTGATGACTGCTCTAAGGAGTAGTAAGATGGTGTCCTAAGGTCTGTTGGGGGTATCAAAGCGATACCCTCGATGAATAGGGGTACCAACTGAGTACGAAATGAAGGTCCCCATAGTCGTCATATAAGTTAAAGGAGGTGTCCAAAGTACGAAAAGGGTTCCATATCGGCTGTTCCTACTATATGGTTCTCTGATGACTTTGCTTTAAGGAGTAGTAGTAAGACGGTGTCCAAAGGTCTGTTAGGGGTATCAAAGCGATACCCTCGATGAATAGGGGTACCCAACTGAGTACGAAATGAAGGTCCCCATAGTCGCCAAACTAGTTATAAGAGGTGTTCAAAGTACGAAAAGGGTTCCATATTCGTCTGTTCCAACGTTTGGTTCTCTGATGACTGCTCTAAGGAGTAGTTTAGACGGTGTCGAAAGGTCTGTTGGGGGTATTACAGCGATACCCTCGATGAATAGGGGTACCAACTGAGTACGATATCTAGGTCCCATAGTCTTCATACAAGTTATAGGAGGGAGAGGCGAACTGTCAACCGAAGCGAGCGGATGCCTTTCGTGTGCTTTTGGTGAAAACAGATTATCGAAAGGAAACTATATTGAGAAACAGTGTAACGTGCGTGCAAAGTGTTTAGTTATCTAGTTTGTACGCCACCTGTGTGAAGTTTCGGTGAAAATCCGTGCAAATATAGTTTTAAAACGGCACACAAACATTGCGTCGCGCTTCGGCGCGTGTGACCAAAAAAGTGCGTGTGTGGTTAGGTGAGTCGTGCGTGCGAAAGCGCTCTTTTCGGTGCGGATGAAAGGGAGCCCGCAGCCGCAGTTTGGTTGAGAAAATCTTTCAAGGAGTGTAAAAGTGCTGTGCAAATCACCTCCGAAAAGAGAAAACAAACATTCAGTGGTAAAAACAGCATCAAAAAAGAGTGAAAAAACGACGTGGCATAAACACGTGCTAAGGCACAACGCACTTAGTAGGGCAGTGTGTGTCCGTGTCGGTTAGTGCGTGCGAGGTGCTGTTTGCTTATAGACTGACAAGTGCACAGTGGAGAACTCATCGACATTCCGGTTGATGTCCTGAGAGAGCTCTTCTTTAGTGACATAAAAGCTCCGCACTGAGCTTTTGCCATAAAGGCGAATGCGGACCGCATACCGGCTAGGCGCAGAAGTCTAGCAACTGTTGAGCAGAGCAACGAACCGGACAGCGGTAGCCATGCAAGGACGAGGAGAGCGGGTCTGATGGGTCGTTGGATGCAGAGGCCACCGTATTCGTCCAACCGAAAAAAATGAAGATGTCGCCACGAGTAGTGGTGACGCTCCTGTCGCCGGGAACGCTAACGTCACTATGAGCACAACGGGAGCACCCACGCCAGCCCCGAGGGGAACGCCAGGGACACCAGGAGAGTCGGATGCGGGAGCGCGGACGAGTACCGCCCCCGCCACCACACCGTCACCATGGAGATCGGTATCTCCCGAGATGCTGGCGCCAGTCGCATCGCCGTCGGTAGAGGAATAAAAAAAATATATATATATAAAAAATAAAAAAAGTTATATGGAGATGTCCAAAGAACGAAAAGGGTTCCATATTCGGCTGTTTCTACTATATGGTTCTCTGATGACTGCTCTAAGGAGTAGTAAGACGGTGTCCAAAGGACTGTTGGGGGTATCACAGCCATACCCTCGATGAATAGGGGTACCAACTGAAGTACGATATGAAGGTCCCATAGTCGTCATACAAGTTATAGGAGGTGTCCAAAGAACGAAAAGGGTTCCATATTCGGCTGTTCCTACTATATGGTTCTCTGATGACTGCTCTAAGGAGTAGTAAGACGGTGTCTGTTGGGGGTATCAAAGCGATACCCCTCGATGAATAGAGGTACCAACTGAGTACGATATGCAAGGTCCCCATAGCCGTCATACAAGTTATAGGAGGTGTCCAAAGTACGAAAAGGGTCCATATTCGGCTGTTCCTACCATATGGTTCTCTGATGACTGCTCTAAGGAGTAGTAAGACGGTGTCCAAAGGTCTCTTGGGGGTATCAAAGCGATACCCTCGATGAATAGGGGTACCAACTGAGTACGACATGAAGGTCCCCATAGTCGCCATACAAGTTATAGGAGGTGTCCAAAGAACGAAAAGGGTTCCATATTCGGCTGTTCCCACCATATGGTTCTCTGATGACTGCTCTAAGGAGTAGTAAGACGGTGTCCAAAGGTCTGTTGGGGGTATCACAGCGATGCCCTCGATGAATAGGGGTACCAACTGAGTACGACATGAAGGTCCCCATTGTCGCCATACAAGTTAAAGGAGGTGTCCAAAGTACGAAAAGGGTTCCATATTCGGCTGTTTCTACTAAATGGTTCTCTGATGACTGCTCTAAGGAGTAGTAAGACGGTGTCCAAAGGTCTGTTGGGGGTATCAAAGCGATACCCTCGATGAATAGGGGTACCAACTGAGTACGATATGAAGGTCCCCATAGTCGCCATACAAGTAGTAGAAGGTGTCCAAAGTACGAAAAGGGTTCCATATTCGGCTGTTCCTACTAAATGGTTCTCTGATGACTGCTTTAAGGAGTAGTAAGACGGTGTCCAAAGGTCTGTTGGGGGTATCACAGCGATACCCTCGATGAATAGGGGTACCACTGAGTACGATATGAAGGTCCCCATAGTCGCCATACAAGTTATAGGAGGTGTCCAAAGTACGAAAAGGTTCCATATTCGGCTGTTCCTACTAAATGGTTCTCTGATGACTGCTCTACAGGAGTAGTAAGACGGTGTCCAAAGGTCTGTTGGGGGTATCACAGCGATACCCCTCGATGAATAGGGGGTACCAACTGAGTACGATATGAAGGTCCCCATAGTCGCCATACACGTTAAAGGAGGTGTACAAAGAACAAAAGGGTTCCATGTTCGGCTGTTCCTATTATATGGTTTCTCTGATGATTGCTTTAAAGGAGTAGTAAGACGGTGTCCAAAGGTCTGTTGGGGGCATCAAAGCAATACCCTCGATGAATAAGGGTACCAACTGAGTACGATATGAAGGTCCCCATAGTCGCGATACAAGTTGTAGGAGGTGTCCAAAGAACGAAAAGGGTTCCATATTCGGCTGTTCCTACTATATGGTTCTCTGATGACTGCTCTAAGGAGTAGTAAGACGGTGTCCAAAGGTCTGTTGGGGGTATCAAAACAATACCCTCGATGAATAGGGGTACCAACTGAGTACGAAATGAAGATACCCATGGTCGCCATACAAGTTATAGGAGGTGTCCAAAGAACGAAAAGGGTTCCATATTCGGCTGTTCCTACCACATGGTTCTTTGATGACTGCTCTAAGGAGTAGTAAGACGGTGTCCAAAGGTCTGTTGGGGGTATCAAAGCGATACCCTCGATGAATAGGGGTACCAACTGAGTACGATATCCAGGTCCCATAGTCGTCATACAAGTTATAGGAGGGAGAGGCGAACTGTCGACCGAAGTGAGCGGACGCCTTTCGTGTGCTTCTGGTAAAAACAGATTTCGAAAGGAAACTATATTGAAAACAGTGAAACGTGCGTGCAAAGTTTTTAGTTATCCAGTTTGTACGCCACCTGTGTGAAGTTTCGGTGAAATTCCGTGGAAATATAGTATAAAACGGCACACAAACATTGCGTCGCGCTTCGGCGCGTGTGACCAAAAAAGTGCGTGTGTGGTTAGGTGAGTGTGTGCGTGCGAAGCGCTCCCTTTCGGTGCGGATGAAAGGGAGTCCGCAGCCGCAGTTTGGTTGAGAAAGCCTTTCAGGAGTGTAAAAGTGCTGTGCAAATCACCTCCGAAAAGAGAAAACAAACTCAGTGGTAAAAACAGCATCAAAAAAGAGTGAAAAACGACACGCACTTAGTAGGGCAGTGTGTGTCAGTGTCGGTTTGTGCGTGCGAGGAGTGTTGTTTGCTTGTAGGCGGACAAGTGCACAGTGGAGAGCTCATCGGACATTCCGGTTGATGTCCTGGGAGAGCTCTTCTCTTTAGTGCCACCAGCGCCACCTATGGGGCACTAGCTCAAGTCCTATCAAAGACACACACATAAAAGCTCCGCACTGAGCTTTTGCCATAAAGGCGAATGCGGACCGCATACCGGCTAGGCGCAAGCGGTTCTCTGATGACTGCTCTAAGGAGTAGTAAGACGGTGTCCAAATGTCTGTTGGGGGTATCAAAGCGATACCCTTGATGAATAGGGGTACCAACTGAGTACGATATGAAGGTCCCATAGTCGCCATACAAGTTATAGGAGGTGTCCAAAGAACGAAAAGGGTTCCATATTCGGCTGTTCCTACTACAGGTTCACTGATGACTGCTTTAAGGAGTAGTAAGACGGTGTCCAAAGGTCTGTTGGGGTATCACAGCGATACCCTCGATGAATAGGGGTACCAACTGAGTACGAAATGAAGGTCCCATAGTCGTCATACAAGTTATAGGAGGTGTCCAAAGAACGAAAAGGGTTCCATATTCGGCTGTTCCTACTACATGGTTCACTGATGACTGCTTTAAGGAGTAGTAAGACGGTGTCCAAAGGTCTGTTGGGGGTATCAAAGCGATACCCTCGATGAATAGGGGTACCAACTGAGTACGATATGAAGGTCCCCACAGTCACCATACAAGTTATAGGAGGTGTCCAAAGAACGAAAAGGGTTCCATATTCGGCTGTTCCTACTACATGGTTCACTGATGACTGCTTTAAGGAGTAGTAAGACGGTGTCCAAATGTCTGTTGGGGGTATCAAAGCGATACCCTTGATGAATAGGGGTACCAACTGAGTACGATATGAAGGTCCCATAGTCGTCATACAAGTTATAGGAGGTGTTCAAAGTAAGAAAAAAGTTCCATATTCGGCTGTTCCTACTACATGGTTCACTGATGACTGCTTTAAGGAGTAGTAAGACGGTGTCCAAAGGTCTGTTGGGGGTATCACAGCGATACCCTCGATGAATAGGGGTACCAACTGAGTACGAAATGAAGGTCCCATAATCGCCATACAAGTTATAGGAGGTGTCCAAAGAACGAAAAGGGTTCCATATTCGGCTGTTCCTACTACATGGTTCACTGATGACTGCTTTAAGGAGTAGTAAGACGGTGTCCAAAGGTCTGTTGGGGGTATCACAGCGATACCCTCGATGAATAGGGGTACCAACTGAGTACGATATGAAGGTCCCCACAGTCACCATACAAGTTATAGGAGGTGTCCAAAGAACGAAAAGGGTTCCATATTCGGCTGTTCCTACTATATGGTTCTCTGATGACTGCTCTAAGGAGTAGTAAGACGGTGTCCAAAGGTCTGTTGGGGGTATTACAGCGATACCCTCGATGAATAGGGGTACCAACTGAGTACGAAATGAAGGTCCCATAGTCGTCATACAAGTTATAGGAGGTGTCCAAAGAACGAAAAGGGTTCCATATTCGGCTGTTCCTACTACATGGTTCACTGATGACTGCTTTAAGGAGTAGTAAGACGGTGTCCAAAGGTCTGTTGGGGGTATCAAAGCGATACCCTCGATGAATAGGGGGTACCAACTGAGTACGATATGAAGGTCCCCACAGTCACCATACAAGTTATAGGAGGTGTCCAAAGAACGAAAAGGGTTCCATATTCGGCTATTCCTTCTATATGGTTCTCTGATGACTGCTTTAAGGAGTAGTAAGACGGTGTCCAAAGGTCTGTTGGGGGTATCACAGCGATACTCTCGATGAATAGGGGTACCAACTGAGTACGATATGAAGGTCCCCATAGTCGCCATACAAGTTATAGGAGGTGTCCAAAGTACGAAAAGGGTTCCATATTCGGCTGTTCCTACTATACGGATCTCTGATGACTGCTCCAAGGAGTAGTAAGACGGTGTCCAAAGGTCTGTTGGGGGTATCACAGCGATACCCTCGATGAATAGGGGTACCAACTGAGTACGAAATGAAGGTCCCATAATCGCCATACAAGTTATAGGAGGTGTCCAAAGAACGAAAAGGGTTCCATATTCGGCTGTTCCTACTACATGGTTCACTGATGACTGCTTTAAGGAGTAGTAAGACGGTGTCCAAAGGTCTGTTGGGGGTATCAAAGCGATACCCTCGATGAATAGGGGTACCAACTGAGTACGATATGAAGGTCCCCACAGTCACCATACAAGTTATAGGAGGTGTCCAAAGTACGAAAAGGGTTCCATATTCGGCTGTTCCTACTATATGGTTCTCTGATGACTGCTCTAAGGAGTAGTAAGACGGTGTCCAAAGGTCTGTTGGGGGTATCACAGCGATACCCTCGATGAATAGGGGTACCAACTGAGTACGATATGAAGGTCCCATAGTCGTCATACAAGTTATAGGAGGTGTCCAACGAACGAGAAGGGTTCCATATTCGGCTGTTCCTACTATACAGCCAAGTTATACATACAAGTTATAGGAGGTGTCCAAAGAACGAAAAGGGTTCCATATTCGGCAGTTCCTACTATATGGTTCTCTGATGACTGCTCTAAGGAGTAGTAAGACGGTGTCCAAAGGTCTGTTGGGGGTATCAAAGCGATACCCTCGATGAATAAGGGTACCAACTGAGTACGATATGAAGGTCCCCATAGTCGCCATACAAGTTATTGGAGGTGTCCAAAGTACGAAAAGGGTTCCATATTCGGCTGTTCCTACTATATGGTTCTCTGATGACTGCTCTAAGGAGTAGTAAGACGGTGTCCAAAGGTCTGTTGGGGGTATCAAAACGATACCCTCGATGAAAAGGGGTACCAACTGAGTACGATATGAAGGTCCCATAGTCGCCATAAAGTTGCAGGAGGTGTCCCAAGTACGAAAAGGGTTCCATATTCGGCTGTTCCTACTATATGGTTCTCTGATGACTGCTGTACGGAGTAGTAAGACGGTGTCCAAAGGTCTGTTGGGAGTATCAAAGTAACTACCTCGATGAATAGGGGTACCAACTGAGTACGAAATGAAGGTCCCCGAAGTCGCCATACAAGTTATAAGAGGTGTCCAAAGTACGAAAAGAGTTCCATATTCGGCTGTTCCTACTATATGGTTCCCTGATTGCTGCTCCAAGGAGTAGTGAGGAAGTGTCCAAAGGTCTGTTGGGGGTATCGAGGTGATACCCTCGACGGACAATATGCACGAAAAGTGGTTCGATGATCTATCCTGTAGGTCGTACGGCAGCCATACCCGGCTGGAAGTACCGCGGTAATTCCGCAATAAAACGTTCGCCAGACGAACAAACAAATTGAATTAGCTCATCGTAGTGTACGGAAACGAAACGAAAATGTAAGGTGATTAGGGATCCGGGAGCAATCTCGCGATCCCATGGTTCGGTGTAAGAAATGATACGAAGTGTTCATAAGTCTCCTCTGGAGGCAGAACCATCGTAGCAAAGTTCGGGAACCCAAGGGTCACAAAAACTCGTAGGACGATATCCACGAATAATCGGGGACTTGTGGGGACTACCGTGCCCTGACAAGTCAACTACACCTTAACTGGTGATGGTCGTCCTACGGGGACCTGCGGGGAACAAAAGGGTCACTAAAACTCGTAGGACAATATCTCCGAATAATCGGGGACTTGTGGGGACCACCGTGCCCTGACAAGTCAACTACACCTTAACTGGTGATGGTTGTCCTACGGGGACCTGCCGGGAACCCAAGGGTCACAAAAACTCGTAGGACGATATCCACGAATAATCGGGGACTTGTGGGGACTACCGTGCCCTGACAAGTCAACTACACCTTAACTGGTGATGGTCGTCCTACGGGGACCTGCGGGGAGCAAAAGGAGTCAGAAACAATCGTAGGACGATATCCACGAATAATCGGGGACTTGTGGGGACTACCGTGCCCTGACAAGTCAACTACACCTTAACTGGTGATGGTCGTCCTACGGGGACCTTCAGGGAGCCGCAGTAAGTCGCAGGTCGTATGCGAGCCTTGATTGGTCCTGTTGGGGGCGTGCGGGGTGTAATGCCTCGGTACGTCAAATGTTGGTGTACGATGTACATCGATAATCTGACATCCTCCTGAACAACCTTTGCTCGTGTGGTTATTGGCGCTGTGGAGTCGGTGTACTGCCGCAGGTCAATGAGAGTGGTCACAACAAAGATTGTGTCACCTGATGAACGTAGAAAGAGAGTCTGCGGGGACTGGTGCCCTGGTAGACAAAAAATATCGAACAAGCAATTGACGAAGACGAATTCTGGTTGATCCTACCAGTAATATACGCTTGTCTCAAAGGTTAAGCCATGCATGTCTAAGTACAAACATAAATGAATGTGAAACCGCATAAGGCTCAGTACAACAGCCATAATTCACAAGATCATCCACCCATCAGTTACTTGGATAACTGTGGAAAAGCCAGAGCTAATACATGCAACATGCCGGGACCGCTGTCCGCTTGCGGGCGGTGGAACTGGTGCACTTATTAGTAAAACCAATCGCCTCCGGGCGGCTTGAGTTGAAGTCTGGATAAGGATGCCGATCGTATGGTCGCTTGACCGACGACAGATCTTGCAAATGTCTGCCCTATCAACTATTGATGGTAGTGTAGAGGACTACCATGGTTGCGACGGGTAACGGGGAATCAGGGTTCGATTCCGGAGAGGGAGCCTGAGAAATGGCTACCACATCCAAGGAAGGCAGCAGGCGCGTAAATTACCCAATCCCGGCACGGGGAGGTAGTGACGAGAAATAACAATATGGACCTCTCTAACGATGGTCCATAATTGGAATGAATTGAGCATAAATCCTTCAATAAGGATCAAGTGGAGGGCAAGTCTGGTGCCAGCAGCCGCGGTAATTCCAGCTCCACTAGCGTATATTAAAGTTGTTGCGGTTAAAACGTTCGAAGTTGATTCCCCGTCCAGACACGCAACCGCCGCGGGCGCCCGGCACACGCCGGATACGTTCGTGCGCGAGCTCGCGGCTGCGACTCACAATGGTGTGCCTGGGCGTCAACCTCGTGATCGGTCGGGCACGTCCCGAGCCGGTGCGTGGTGCCCGGGCAGCTCCCATTTACCTTGAACAAATTAGAGTGCTTCAAGCAGGCTAGTACAAAAGCGTCCACACCCGCCCAGGGTTGGCGTTGGCCGAGAATAATCTTGCATGGAATAATGGAACATGACCTCGGTCTGAGTCTTTTGGTTGGTTTTGTATAGACCCAGAGGTAATGATTAACAGAAGTAGTTGGGGGCATTGGTATTACGGCGCGAGAGGTGAAATTCGTAGACCGTCGTAGGACCAACTGAAGCGAAAGCGTTTGCCATGGATGCTTTCATTAATCAAGAACGAAAGTTAGAGGATCGAAGGCGATTAGATACCGCCCTAGTTCTAACCGTAAACGATGCCAATCAGCAATTGGGAGACGCTACTACATTCGGTGCTCTCAGTAGCTTCCGGGAAACCAAAATCGGGTTCCGGGGGAAGTATGGTTGCAAAGTTGAAACTTAAAGGAATTGACGGAAGGGCACCACAAGAAGTGGAGCTTGCAGAGGCGTTTGACAGTTGACAGCGAACGGTGGTGTTTCCGTGAGCTGCGCAAAAAATTGTCGAAAAAAGGTGAAAAAAGTGTTTAAATTCTTTACAGAGTGCTTTAAAAGTGATAAAAAGGCGTTTGTTATCATTTGGAAGTGAATTTGGACCAAAAAACAGGAAAAAACAGTGAAAGTGTGGTATAAACAAAACCCCATACATTTTGTATGGAGGGGGTTTTTCACTGATTTGGCGGCTCTAAGCAACCGTTTTGGATGCGGTTTTCGCTGAAAACGCAAGACTGGGAGCCAATTTAGTGTTTTCGACGGAAAAACGGTGGATGCCGGTGGTCTGTACGCGGAAAAAACTGTAAAAAACATTCCGGCTATAGAAGAAGAAGAAGAAGAAGAAACTGTTTCTTGAAGCGTGCAGAAAAAGTGTCCGGATCTAATCGGAAGTGGTTTAAATCGTTAGATCGTGTCGTGATTAGTGGGTACAAGTGAAAACAGACCGAAAATCGGTCCATTTGGGCCGGAAAAAAGTGTGGGAAAAATCCAGATTGTGACGTTTCCACGTGGCGTCTTGTTCCGGATCTCACTTTTTTCACCCAATACGCAACGGATCTGGACGCATGTGGTGTTAAAAGAAGCGGAAAAGTGCCAGCTAGTGAAATAGTGCAAAAAACCGGAAAGAAAACGGTGAAAAATAACCAAAAAAAGTGCATTTATAGTGGTGACAAAAATTTGACATTGGACATGTCCCATGACCCATGGGACAAAAATAAATTCCCATGGGACAAAAAAATTCTGACATTAGTGAAAATTTTTTCAATTAAGAAAAAGTGTGTCATAAAATCGTGTAAACCAGTGGAGATTATTCAGAAAACTCTATAATAATTTTCGGGACATCTTGATAATTTTCCTGCCACCCATTTCCCCCCCGCACCCCGACCGAAAGGGAAAAAAATCCCTTAATAAGGGAAAATAAGGAATTGGGCGGGAAAATTCGAAAAGTGTACGGAAAATTCTAAAAACCGGTGGAAAGTGTTGAGAAAAATCATATGCAACTTTTGGTGGTGAAACGAGGTGTCCCCGCTCCCCATACCCCCCCTCCCCCTTCGTCAGAGCGCCGACGAGCGCCTTAATAAGGGAAATAGTGAGCGGAAATTTTTAAATAAGTACGGAAAATTCCGGGGTGTGGTTTTTCCCGTATAACGTGAGGAGGACAAATTTTTCAAGGAGTTTCTGGGGCACACCGCAAACCCCACTTCCCCCCACCCTCGCCTGAATATTGGCAAACTTTCAAAAAGGGGGATATTTAGGGGAAATTCAGTGCGAGTGCGTGAAAATTTGTGTGGTGTGTGTCCGAAGCCCCTCCGCCCCCCCACCTGCAACGGGAAACCATCCCAAACCGTGGAGACTTGGGTGGTAGGACAGGCGACGAACCTGCTAAGTGTTAGCGAGCAGGAAATCTTCCCGGTTTTCGTCATCTGGCGGGAGATGACGTAAATAGCGGATAGTTTGCGCCCGTCAACTCAAGATGGGATCAGACACCGACAACGGGGAGTCGGAATCTGATGTTCCGGTTGTTCCGGAATCACTGAAGAAGGCGGTGGTGAAGAAACGGCGTATAGGTGAGCCACCTCTTCAGCCACGAGTGGTGTTGGAGCCGATTGAGGTTTCACCAAGAACAATGGCGGCTTTCCATGGCACGACGCCACAGGAACCAGTGGCAACCAGCGAGGAGAATAATTCGGGTTTGCCGGCCTCCGCCGTCCCGATGGTGGTGGTTCTCTCCTCCCCCGAGCCAACCTCTTTAGAGGAAGAGATGCGGGAGGAGAATGGCTCACGGAGGACCGCAGCCACTACACCACCGATTCCGTCACCACGCAGGGTGACCTCACCGGAAGCAACGGCTGCTACCGTTCGACCAGTGAATTCGAATGGGGCGCCGGAGGGATCGCACCAGCTCATCGAGAGACTGTTGCAGAAGCTGGAAACGATGACCGAGAGGCTGACCCAAGTGACGGAGAGGCTGGAAGCCAGCGACCAGGAGAATAAAGTTCTTAGGCGAGAGCTTGAACTCTATAGGATGGGGACACGGACGGTGTCGGAGATGTACTCCTCCGCGGTTGGTACGGGCTTGGGAAACCAAGCGGTATCCCAGCCTGGACCCAGTAAGAAGACCGTTAAGCGGTCTCAAAAGCGCACGAGGGCACTGACCCGTGAGACAAGCGGTCCTGCCCACCATCGGTTGCTGGAGTTGCAGGACCAATTGCGCGCTGAAGCGGAAAAGGAAAGGCAGCAGCAGCAGAGACCGGGGCGTGAAGCAGTCCGCCCTCAGCCGCAGCAGATGTCTTATCGGGACGTCCTGTCACCTGGGTGGCAAACGGTTGGGCAGAGGCCTCCGAGGCAGCCTCAGCAACAACAGCGGCCCCAGCCGCCAAAGGCACCCCAACGTTTCCCCCAACCAGCCCAACGGACAAGTAGGAGACGACCAGACGCCATACTGGTGATACCGGCACCAGGCGTGAGCTTTGCCGATATGTATCGACCGATCCGGACCGCCCCTGCGCTAGAGGATGCGCAGAAATACATCCGGATTGGAAAGAGGACCCCAAAGGGCAACCTGCGGATGGACCTCACGCGCGAGGTCGACTCGCTTGCGCTGCGTGATCGTATCCAGGCAGTTCTTGGCGATAAAGGGACGGTCAAGGTGGTCACGGAGATGGCTGAGGTCATTGTCCGCAATGTGGACCATCTGACCGAGGAAGCCACAATCAAAGAGGCCCTGAAGTCGGCACTGAAGAAAGAGCCGACAGTGGCCTCGATCCGTATGTGGGAGCTGCCTGACGCTACCAAGCGGGCACGCCTTCGTCTGCCGCGGGCGGAAGCGGAGGCTATCATGAGCAGGACTGACCCCCTGCTCATCGACTACTCCGCCTGCAGGGTGGAGAGGGTGCCGAGGCTGGACGCTTCGATGCGTCGTTGCTTCCGCTGTCTCGAGCGAGGCCATTTGGCGGCCTACTGCACAGGGGTGGACCGCAGCAACTGCTGTATACGGTGTGGTGAGGCCGGTCATCGTGCGGCTGCATGTAAGCAGGAGGTGCGATGCATCAAGTGTGGTGGCCCTCATCGAATCGCCGCCTACAACTGCATTGGAGGAGGACGGCCTCAGTTGTGATGGCCCTAAGACTGCAGGTCCTCCAGCTAAATGCCAACCGGAGTAGAAGTGCCCAAGACCTGGCACTCAACACTATGAGGACGGAACGAGCTGATGTATTGGTGATGTGCGAGCTGTGCTCGGTCCCGGAGAACAACGCAAACTGGGTGGTAGACCGCGATAACAAGGTGGCGATTGTCGTGAGCGGTAGAACCCATCCAGTGCAACGCGTACGCAGTACGTGCTTCTCCGGCATCGTAGCGGCGGACGTAGCAGGCATTACCATCATCGCCTGCTATGCGTCACCGAGCATTGGGGTCCCCGAATTCGTCGGCATGCTGGAGCGTATCGAGACGCTTGCCTCGGGACACTCTCGTGTGCTGCTCGTAGGCGACTTTAACGCGTGGCACGGCACATGGGGTAGTGAACGCGTCAACATCAAGGGAGAGGAGCTGGCACAGCTTGTGGAAGAGCTCGGGCTTGAGGTGTTGAATCTGGGGAGGGATGACACCTTCCTTGGAAACGGCGTTGCTCGCCCGAGCATCGTCGATGTTGCTTTCGCAAGCTCCAACATCTGCCGCTCTGACCTGGTGGGGGACCCCGAGCAACAATGGAGGATGCTGGATGCCTACTCGTACAGCGATCACCGGTACATTCGCTTCACAGTTGGCGAGAACCAGGCAACAAGGAGTCATCGCACACGGGAAGAGACTTCGACAGTGCGTGCAGCAGGGCGTAGGTGGCAAACGCGGCAGTTTGATGGCGAGCTTTTTGCTATTGCGCTGCAGCGGATTCAGTACGAGGTTGGAGTTACCGATGCGGAGAGCCTGACACGCGCTCTCAGCCGAGCTTGTGGAGAAATTATGGCGGAGGTCACCCCGTACGTTGGCCACACCGGTAAACCGACGTATTGGTGGACGCCACAAATCGGTCAACTGCGCGAAGAGTGCCGCCAACTCTGGGAACGACGACAATCGCTCTCGGCTGCTGACGCTGAGGCTCGATCTGCAATGTCGGTGGATTTGCAGGAGGCACGCCATCGCCTGACAGCGGCGATACGCACAAGCAAGCGGGATCGGTACGCAGAATACATCCAGCATCTCGAGGAGGACGAGACAGGCCGGTGGCAGGGGGAGTTGCTGCAACGGCTCGGAGGGAGTCGCGTTGCACCAGAACGCGATCCGGCCAACCTGCAGCACATTGTGGATGTGCTCTTCCCGGAACACTCCCCTGTCAACTGGCCTGACATCGAACCAGACGGTGTACCGATTCGACCCATTACCGAACAGGAGCTGCTCAATATCGTTGCGGGTCTGAATCCGAGGAAGGCGCCAGGTTTGGACGGCGTGCCAAATGCCGCGCTGACTGCTGCTGTGCGGGCATACCCAGCTACGCACGTTCGACTGTTCCAGCGGCTGCTGGACGACGGCCACTTTCCTCGCCAGTGGAAGACGGCCAAGCTGGTTCTCATTCCCAAGCCAGGAAAACCCCCCGGAGAACCGTCATCGGTCAGGCCGGTGATGCTGATCAACACTCCGGGGAAGCTGTTTGAACGAGTTCTGCTGGATCGTCTGAACGACCACATCGAGGTGCCATCAGGACCGCTACTTTCTGAGCAACAGTTCGGGTTCCGATGCGGGCGATCCACACTTCAGGCGGTGGAGTTGGTGATTGATGCTGCCAGATCCGCGATGAGCTTTGGACGGACAAACCAGCGAGACAAGCGCTGTCTGTTGGTTGTAGCGCTAGACGTCCGGAATGCATTCAACTCCGCGGACTGGCTGGCGATCTCACAGGCGCTGCAGGAAAAAGGAGTGCCCTCAAGATTGCGCAGCATCTTGCAGGAGTACTTCTCTGACCGCGTGTTGACGTACGACACGAACACCGGTCCGGTAACACGACAGGTAACGGCAGGAGTTCCGCAGGGGTCCATCTTGGGCCCCACGCTATGGAACATCCTGTACGATGGAGTGTTACGCCTGCAGCTGCCCGACGGAGCATCGGTCATCGGCTTCGCTGATGATCTGGCAGTACTGGCAAGGGGATGCACACCAGAGGAGGCAGCGGGAGTGGCCGAGCAGGCCGTAGCAATGATCTCTGCGTGGATGCAGCAACACCGTTTACAGCTGGCCCCGGAAAAAACCGAGGTGGTGCTCATCTCGAGTTTGCGTCGGGGCCACCCACAGGTGCCCGTAAGGATCGACGGAGTGGAAGTCCGCTCAAAGCAAGCAATACGCTACCTCGGGGTCATACTTCACGACCACCTCTCGTGGAAACCACACGTCGAGAAGGCAACCGCGAAGGCTCTCCGTGTGGTGAAGTTGGCCACCAGCGTGATGCCTAACCACGCTGGACCGAGGGTAGCGAAGCGTCGCTTGCTAGCAGCAGTTGCGGACTCGGTGGTGAAGTACGCGGCACCTATCTGGGCGGAAGCGGTGGAGCTGCAGTGGTGCAGAAGGAGATTGGAGCAGCTACAACGGCCTCTTGCGAGGGGGGTTGCGCGTACCTTTCGCACAGTCAGCTACGGAACAGCGGTAGTGTTGGCTGGGCTGATACCACTGCGCTTGCAAGTGGAGGAAGCTGCCCGGCGTCACAGGCGGCATCAACAGGCACTACAGCAAGGGGTGCTGATCGACCGCGACGTCATACAGAGGCTGGAAAGGTCAGCAACCATGGCGAAGTGGCAGAGCGATTGGAATCAGGAGTGCGGTCATCCGACCGCGAGTAGGTTCAAGCGCTGGGCACATCGCGTATTGCCAGACATCAGCGGTTGGGTAGGTCGGAAGCATGGAGAGATCGGATTCCACCTGAGTCAGATACTCTCCGGACACGGTTTCTTCCGGGAGTTTCTGCACGTCATGGGGTTCATCTCAGCCCCGACTTGCCCGTTCTGCACCGACTCAGCCGTGATCGAGTCAGCAGAACACGTGATGTTCCACTGCCCGAGGTTCGCGGACATAAGGGTGCAGCTCCTGACGAAAGACGACGGCGTAGTAGTAACACCGGAGGAGCTGGCAGGCTGGATGCTGGCAAGCCCAGCTAACTGGCAGCAGGCGGAACAGGCTGCAAAACGAGTTTGCACCTTCCTACAGCAGCGATGGCTGGATGACCAATCGGCCGAGAATGCTGCCATTTCCGGTGCTAACACGGAAGCACTGCGACACGCGGAAGTGAGACGGCGAGCTGACCGTCGAGCCAGCCGCAACGCTTACCAGCGGAGACGTCGTCGGGAGCAGCGGGAGAGGCGCCAGCTGATGGATGATGACGATGGAGGAGACAACAACCAACCAGCAGCAGCCAACAATCAACGCCCGGCTAGACCCGCTCGCAACTTGGCTCCGCCATCAGCTGAAGAAATTCTTCGCCGACGGTTAAGGCGGAACCAGCGTCAGCAGGAGTATCGGCGGCAATTGCGGGCCGGTACAATCCGGCCAGTGCGTTCGGGCCAACTGCGTCGGAGAAGGCAGCCGCCAGCGGAGGAGGAGCTTGAACGCCGACGTGCAAACCGGCGCGAACGAGAACGTCAAAGACGTCATGCCCGCAATGCGGTTGCCGACCGCCATCGCGAAGTGCTGTCGGCCGACGAAGAAGCCGCCATAACGGAGGCCGAGACAGCCACACGCTAGCTTGATGGAGCATACGCCTTTGGTCGCTTGCGTTGGTGGACGAGAGCGAGAGCGTACTCGAGCAGGCGTGTGCTTTAGTATTTACTTACTGTCTTGGTGAAGCGTCTCTTTTAGTATTGGCTTGGTAGCAAAGGCGCGTTAGGTGTTTATATGTCGTGATGAGTAATAAATGTTTTTGTTTGTACAGTCATGTTTGATCAGGAGGAGCACGGGCTCCTAACATTATAGTAGGTCTCAACGTGCAAAAACACCGGCAGCCACACCCGTGCAGGGAATGCTGTCGGTATTGGTGCGGTGTTTGCGTTTATTAATGTTAATGTTTCTTTGTTTACCATTAATAAAACTAAACACACTGTATTTAAAAAAAAAAAAGAAGTGGAGCTTGCGGCTTAATTTGACTCAACACGGGAAAACTTACCAGGTCCGAACTTATCGAGGTAAGACAGATTAAGAGCTCTTTCTCAAATTTAAGGGTAGTGGTGCATGGCCGTTCTTAGTTCGTGGAATGATTTGTCTGGTTAATTCCGATAACGAACGCGACTCAAACAAGCTAACTAGAACGCTGTCAGCAGTGTGCCTCCGGGCGCACCTGACGTTACGGGGCGGCGGCGCCTTCGCGGGCGGTCGTCGCACTAGTTTGCCCTGCTTAGCGGGACAACTTGTGTTTAGCAAGGTGAGAGTGAGCGATAACA
>NW_023405140.1:55000-65000 GCF_013141755.1 Anopheles stephensi
CATCACGACTTACGAAGACATGTTCCCCCGGTCCTCCCATATACGGCACGGGGACAAGTATGAAGAATGAAAATCATGTGTGTATGAACATATAATGTGCCTGAGAGCACATTTTTTTTCTAAGTCCCAGAAATCCGTCACTGAACATCACGACTTACGAAGACATGTTCCCCCGGTCCTCCCATATACGGCACGGGGACAAGTATGAAGAATGAAAATCATGTGTGTATGAAACATATAATGTGCCTGAGAGCACATTTTTTTTCTAAGTCCCAGAAATCCGTCACTGAACATCACGACTTACGAAGACATGTTCCCCCGGTCCTCCCATATACGGCACGGGGACAAGTATGAAGAATGAAAATCATGTGTGTATGGAACATATAATGTGCCTGAGAGCACATTTTTTTCTAAGTCCCAGAAATCCGTCACTGAACATCACGACTTACGAAGACATGTTCCCCCGGTCCTCCCATATACGGCACGGGGACAAGTATGAAGAATGAAAATCATGTGTGTATGAAACATATAATGTGCCTGAGAGCACATTTTTTTCTAAGTCCCAGAAATCCGTCACTGAACATCACGACTTACGAAGACATGTTCCCCCGGTCCTCCCATATACGGCACGGGGACAAGTATGAAGTATGAAAATTTTTGGTCACAGCGTGAAATCCCTCTAATGATCATGAAAATAGCATCGGATCACTTATCTGACCATAAAAAGTGAACCAAAACCCTATTTGGACAAACTTTTTGGTCCTATGAAAAATTCACTTTTCATATATGTCATGGTCGAAAATTTTCTAAGTCCCAAAAAATCACTTATTCTCGAATATCTCGAAAACTACGTATCGGACAGGGGTCAACCAAGGTGTTTTAGAAAGGTCTTTACAAGCTCTATTTAATGAGCCATAGCGACTTTCAAGTGATTTTTTGACACTTTTTCGCATATCGGCATCCTTGGTTCCCATACTGGCCATAGGCCATAGGGCACCGAACGGCCAACTTTTGGTCCGGGGGTGAAATTTTTTTTTCACGAGATTTTGATGAAAATGGCTTCGGAACGCGTTTCTAATAATGAAAAGTGAAACCAAACAGTATTTGCGAAGAAAAAATTGTCCTATGAAAAAATCACTTTTTCTTAGGGTACGGGTCAAAAATTTTCTAAGTCCCAAAAAATCACATTTTCTCGAATATCTCGAAAACTACTTATCGGACAGGGGTCAACCAAGGTGTTTTAGAAAGGTCTCAACAAGCTCTAAATAATGGGCCATAGCGACTTTTTAGTGATTTTTTGACAAATTTTGTCATATCGGCATCCCGAGTTCCCATACTGGCCATAGGCCATGGGGCCCCGAACGAAAAAATTTTGGTCCGAGGGTCAAAATTTTTTTTCTCATAAATTTGTTCAAAACGCCGTCGGAACGCGCCTTAGATCATGAAAAGTGAAAAGAAACAGTATTTTGCAAAAGTTGGGGTGGCCTATGACTTACATGGCCACGTCCTAGGTCCGAGTTCCCGAGGTCGTGTTCTTCAGTGGCGGAAAAAAATGGCCACTTGTGGGAGATGCAAAATGTTCATTTTGTATTATAGGGGACACACTATCGAAGCGAAAATTTCAGAAATGGCCTAAAACGTGAAGAAATGATGGGGTATGTACGAAAAGAAGGTTTTTATGGTCAAACGGTGAAAATTTTTTTTTTATGAAAAATTTTGGTCTCCCACCGTTCATGAATTTCTAGGACCAAAAATCGAAAAATTTGAAAACTTCACGATCGAAAGGGAAACGCATATGTGGTGTTCCTAGGTGTGTACGGTGTACGAAAAACGGGTTCACGATGAGATATCAGGCAAATAAGTGGACCTAAAGTGAGTTATACGGGTAAGACGAGGTGTCCAAAGACCGAAATAGGGGTACCAACTGAGAACGAAATGAAGGTCCCCGAAGTCGCCATACAAGTTATAGGAGGTGTCCAAAGTACGAAAAGAGTTCCATATTCGGCTGTTCCTACTATATGGTTCCCTGATTGCTGCTCCAAGGAGTAGTGAGGAAGTGTCCAAAGGTCTGTTGGGGGTATCGAGGTGATACCCTCGACGGACAATATGCACGAAAAGTGGTTCGATGATCTATCCTGTAGGTCGTACGGCAGCCATACCCGGCTGGAAGTACCGCGGTAATTCCGCAATAAAACGTTCGCCAGACGAACAAACAAATTGAATTAGCTCATCGTAGTGTACGGAAACGAAACGAAAATGTAAGGTGATTAGGGATCCGGGAGCAATCTCGCGATCCCATGGTTCGGTGTAAGAAATGATACGAAGTGTTCATAAGTCTCCTCTGGAGGCAGAACCATCGTAGCAAAGTTCGGGAACCCAAGGGTCACAAAAACTCGTAGGACGATATCCACGAATAATCGGGGACTTGTGGGGACTACCGTGCCCTGACAAGTCAACTACACCTTAACTGGTGATGGTCGTCCTACGGGGACCTGCGGGGAACAAAAGGGTCACAAAAACTCGTAGGACAATATCTCCGAATAATCGGGGACTTGTGGGGACCACCGTGCCCTGACAAGTCAACTACACCTTAACTGGTGATGGTTGTCCTACGGGGACCTGCCGGGAACCCAAGGGTCACAAAAACTCGTAGGACGATATCCACGAATAATCGGGGACTTGTGGGGACTACCGTGCCCTGACAAGTCAACTACACCTTAACTGGTGATGGTCGTCCTACGGGGACCTGCGGGGAGCAAAAGGAGTCAGAAACAATCGTAGGACGATATCCACGAATAATCGGGGACTTGTGGGGACTACCGTGCCCTGACAAGTCAACTACACCTTAACTGGTGATGGTCGTCCTACGGGGACCTTCAGGGAGCCGCAGTAAGTCGCAGGTCGTATGCGAGCCTTGATTGGTCCTGTTGGGGGCGTGCGGGGTGTAATGCCTCGGTACGTCAAATGTTGGTGTACGATGTACATCGATAATCTGACATCCTCCTGAACAACCTTTGCTCGTGTGGTTATTGGCGCTGTGGAGTCGGTGTACTGCCGCAGGTCAATGAGAGTGGTCACAACAAAGATTGTGTCACCTGATGAACGTAGAAAGAGAGTCTGCGGGGACTGGTGCCCTGGTAGACAAAAAATATCGAACAAGCAATTGACGAAGACGAATTCTGGTTGATCCTACCAGTAATATACGCTTGTCTCAAAGGTTAAGCCATGCATGTCTAAGTACAAACATAAATGAATGTGAAACCGCATAAGGCTCAGTACAACAGCCATAATTCACAAGATCATCCACCCATCAGTTACTTGGATAACTGTGGAAAAGCCAGAGCTAATACATGCAACATGCCGGGACCGCTGTCCGCTTGCGGGCGGTGGAACTGGTGCACTTATTAGTAAAACCAATCGCCTCCGGGCGGCTTGAGTTGAAGTCTGGATAAGGATGCCGATCGTATGGTCGCTTGACCGACGACAGATCTTGCAAATGTCTGCCCTATCAACTATTGATGGTAGTGTAGAGGACTACCATGGTTGCGACGGGTAACGGGGAATCAGGGTTCGATTCCGGAGAGGGAGCCTGAGAAATGGCTACCACATCCAAGGAAGGCAGCAGGCGCGTAAATTACCCAATCCCGGCACGGGGAGGTAGTGACGAGAAATAACAATATGGACCTCTCTAACGATGGTCCATAATTGGAATGAATTGAGCATAAATCCTTCAATAAGGATCAAGTGGAGGGCAAGTCTGGTGCCAGCAGCCGCGGTAATTCCAGCTCCACTAGCGTATATTAAAGTTGTTGCGGTTAAAACGTTCGAAGTTGATTCCCCGTCCAGACACGCGACCGCCGCGGGCGCCCGGCACACGCCGGATACGTTCGTGCGCGAGCTCGCGGCTGCGACTCACAATGGTGTGCCTGGGCGTCAACCTCGTGATCGGTCGGGCACGTCCCGAGCCGGTGCGTGGTGCCCGGGCAGCTCCCATTTACCTTGAACAAATTAGAGTGCTTCAAGCAGGCTAGTACAAAAGCGTCCACACCCGCCCAGGGTTGGCGTTGGCCGAGAATAATCTTGCATGGAATAATGGAACATGACCTCGGTCTGAGTCTTTTGGTTGGTTTTGTATAGACCCAGAGGTAATGATTAACAGAAGTAGTTGGGGGCATTGGTATTACGGCGCGAGAGGTGAAATTCGTAGACCGTCGTAGGACCAACTGAAGCGAAAGCGTTTGCCATGGATGCTTTCATTAATCAAGAACGAAAGTTAGAGGATCGAAGGCGATTAGATACCGCCCTAGTTCTAACCGTAAACGATGCCAATCAGCAATTGGGAGACGCTACTACATTCGGTGCTCTCAGTAGCTTCCGGGAAACCAAAATCGGGTTCCGGGGGAAGTATGGTTGCAAAGTTGAAACTTAAAGGAATTGACGGAAGGGCACCACAAGAAGTGGAGCTTGCAGAGGCGAGCTGTCAAAGGAAGCAAGCGGACGCTTTCCGTGAGCTCCTTATGATATAGTGTTTTTCGTTTAAAAAACTTACAAAGTGGTGGTGCAAATTTGTTAGAGTGGTGTACGAACACATATTTTGCGCAAACACCGTGAAGTTTTGGTGAAAAACAGTGGGAAAACGTCGATTTTGGCACACAAACATTGCGTCGTGCACCGGTGCGTGTGGCCACGAAGGGTGCGTGTGTGGTTCCGTTAGTGCGTGCGAGCGTAGCGCTCCCTTTCGGTGCGGTTGAAGGGGAGCCCGCAGCCGCTGTGCAGCGTATTTTGTTACGGACAGGAGCGGAACAGTGATAAAACATTACCCCCTAACGAGGGAAGAAACATTCAGTGAAAAACAGTGCGGAAAAGTGCGTTGACCAGCAAGCAGATACCACGTGCTAAGGGCACGTGAACTTAGCACGTAAGGGCTTGGCTGTGTCGGTGAGTGCGTGCGTAGGGTGACGTGCCGTGGTTTGACGTCTGGACAGTGGGCACACCATCGGTCATCCCGGTTGTTGTCCTGGGAGAATTCCCCCCTAGTGCCACCAGCGCCCTCTATGGGGCACTAGCGGAAGTTTCTCCGGAGACACAAACCAAAAGCTCCGCACAAACAAGCGTGCTATAATCAAATGCGGGCTGCATACCGGCCAGGCGCACGTGTCCAGTGACTTTAACGCTGGACAAAGCGACGAACCGTGCAGCAGCATAATGTCGGGAGTAGAGAGCGATGATTCGGTGGAGGTGGTCCCCGAAATCATCAAGACAAAGAAAAGGAGACTTTCTCCGCGCGTAGTGGTGACACCCCTGGAATTGTCGCCAGGGACGATGTCGTCACTACGGAGCTCTCAGGGGGCACCCAAGCCAGCCCCGAGAACACCGTTGGAAGAGCCGGACGAGGGAGCGCGGAAGCGTACCGCCCCCGCCCCGACGCCGTCGCCGAGGAGGTCTATGTCTCCTGAGATGCTGGCACCAGCCGCATCGGAGCCGACCAGCTTCCCGACGGCAGAAGTGTCGGACAGACATGCGCGGCAGTACGAGCGGGTGTTGGAGAAGCTCGAGGAGCTTACCGCTCTTTACCGAAAGAGCCAGGAGGAGAATTCGAGGCTCCGTGCGGAGCTCGATATATATCGAACGGGGGTGCGAACCGTTGTGCAGCTGGAGAATTCAGCGACTGGCGTGCGCTTGGGAAACCAAGCCTCTTCCAAGTTGCAGCCCAGCAAAAGGACACTCAGGCGCTCTCAGCAGAGGGAGAGAGCCGAGGCACGCCAGTCGCAGGGTCCTGCCCAGCATCGCATGCTGGAACTGCAGGAGCAGCTGCGCCGTGAGATCCAGGAGGAAGAGAAGCAGATGAGGGCGAGGAGCGGGCACGGGCAGCGGTCCCAGCCCCTGCAACAGCCGTACGACTTTCCGGCATCGGAAACCAGGCGGCAGCAGCAGCAATCCTACCGTGACGCCCTGGTAGGTGGTTGGCAGGTTGTGGGGAAGCGGCAAAAGGCCCAGCCTTCAGCTGCACCTCAGCAGCGGCAGCGGCCGCAACCAGCAACCAAGAGCCAACGCCCCGCACAGGCAAACCGGCGGACGAAAAGGCGACGACCAGACGCCATTCTGGTGGTTCCAGCACCGGGGGTCTCCTTCGCCGAGATGTACCGACCCATCCGGACGAGCCCGGCCCTGGAGGATGTCCAGCACTGCATCCGTATCGGCAAGCGGACACCGAAGGGGAACCTTCGGATGGAGCTGGCACGGGACATGGACTCGGCGGCGCTGTGCAGCCGCATTCAGTCCACGCTGGGAGAGCTGGGATCCGCCAGGGTCCTGACGGAGATGGCGGAGGTTGTTCTGAAAAACGTCGACAACCTCACGGAGGAGGAGACGATCAGGGAGGCGTTGAAGGCGGCACTCGCCAAGGAGCCAGCGGTGGCCTCGCTTCGCATCTGGGAGCGGGCAGATGCCACAAAGCGGGCCCGCGTGCGGCTACCGCGAGTGGAAGCGGAAGCCCTGCTCCAAAAAGATCGCCTTATTATAGACTACTCCTCGTGTCGGCTGGAGGAGGCCCCCAGGCTGGAGGCGGCAAAGCGCCGTTGCTTCCGGTGCCTGGAAAGGGGCCACATGGCAGCGGACTGCGTCGGGCCCGATCGCAGCAACTGCTGCATCAGATGCGGAGCTCCTGGCCATCGGGCGGCCAGCTGCAGCAGTGCGGTTAGCTGCATTCGGTGTGGAGGACCACATCGAATTGCAGCGCACGGCTGCAGGGGAGCTAACCTTTCCCCCCGCCGCTAAGCATGTCTGTGGGGAGCCACCTCCAGGTCCTGCAGGTTAACACCAACAGGAGTCGGAGTGCGCAGGACCTGGCTCTCCACACAATGCGGACGGAGCGGGTGGACGTTATGGTGGTGTGCGAGCTGAGTTCGGTTCCGGACGGGAACGCAAACTGGGTGGTGGACCGCGACAGGCTGGTGGCCATTGTCGCGAGCGGATACTCCCACCCGGTTCAGCGGATCTGGAGCTCGAGTTTTCCCGGCATCGTGGCGGCGGACGTGGCAGGCGTCACGATCATAGCGTGTTACGCGTCGCCAAGCATCGGGGTTCCCCAGTTTGTTCGAGATGCTGCAACGCATTGAGGTGCTCGCCTCAGGACGCCCCCGAGTGTTGCTTGCCGGCGACTTCAACGCCTGGCATAGCGCCTGGGGCAGCAGCAGGACCAACGCGAAGGGCGAGGAACTGCTACAGCTGGCGGAGGGTCTCGGGCTCGATGTCCTGAACCTGGGGAGGGAAGCCACCTTCCTCGGGAACGGCGTCGCTCGCCCGAGCATTGTGGACGTCGCCTTCGCCAGTACTTCCATCAGCAGGCAGGACCTCGTCGGGGACCCCGACAGGCAATGGAGGATGCTGGGAACTTACTCATTCAGCGACCACCGGTACATCCGCTTCGAGGTGGGGGAAAGGCCGGCGGCAACGAGCCGCAACTCTACGGGAGCAGAAGCAGCACCAGCAGTGAGAGCAGCGGGCAGACGCTGGCGGGCAAAGGAGTTTAGCCGGGAGCTGTTCGACATCGCGTTGCGGGCAGCCAACTTCGTGGAGGAGGCCACGGACCCTGAGGGCCTGACCCGAACCCTGAGCCGGGCGTGCAGCGAGATCATGGCGGAGGTTTCCCCGTCAGTCGGCCACACAGGACGTCCGGCGTACTGGTGGACACCAGAAATCGGCCGGCTACGGGAGAACTGCCGCCTGGCTTGGGAACGGTACAGCAGGGTACCGACTAGCGACACGGCAGCCCGCAGAACAGCTTCTGCACGGCACCAGGAGGCCCGCCAGCTGCTGACAGCTGAGATCCGGGCTAGCAAGCGGGACCGTTACAATGAGTTTCTGCAACACCTGGAGGATGATGAGACGGGTAGGTGGCAGGGGGAGCTCCTGCGACGGCTCGGAGGGAGCCGCGTCGCACAAGAACGCGATCCGGCCGTTCTGCAGCGCATTGTGGACGCGCTGTGCCCGAACCACCCCCCTGTTGCCTGGCCTACCATCGAATCGGACGGCGTCGACATCAGGCCAGTGACGGAGCAGGAGTTGCTCGACATCGCAGCTGGCCTGAACCCTCGGAAGGCGCCCGGTCTGGATGGACTGCCGAACGCTGCCCTTTCGGCTGCCATCCGGGCGCATCCGACGACGTTCGCGAGGCTCCTCCAGGAGCAGATGGATGCTGGCCGCTTCCCGCGGCAATGGAGGAAGGCGAAGCTGGTGCTGCTTCCCAAACCGGGAAAACCCCCGGGCGAGCCGTCATCGGTGAGACCGGTGATGTTGCTGGACACGCCCGGCAAGGTGTACGAGCGAGTACTGCTGAACCGCCTGAACGACCACATCGAGATGCCGACGGAGCCGCTCCTCTCCGAATACCAGTTCGGCTTTCGGCGTGGTCGGTCGACACTTCAGGCGGTTGGGCTGGTGATGGAGGCTGCCAGATCTGCGATGAGTTTCGGGCGAACGAATAGACGCGACAAGCGCTGCCTGCTTGTCGTTGCTCTGGACGTCCGTAACGCCTTCAATTCCGCAGACTGGCAGGCCATAGCACTGGCGCTGCAGACCAAAGGAGTGCCCTCAGGACTGCGCAGCATCCTGCAGGAGTACTTCTCCGACCGTGAGCTGACGTATGATACCAGCTCCGGTCCGGTAACACGCCGAGTAACGGCAGGTGTTCCGCAGGGGTCCATTCTGGGCCCCACCCTGTGGAATATCCTGTACGACGGCGTGTTCGGAGTGCAGCTGCCGGAAGGTGCATCCGTCATCGGCTTTGCGGACGACCTGGCAGTACTCGCCAAGGGGTGTACACCGGAGGAGGCGGCAGGTGTAGCGGAGGAAGCTGTGGCAGCGATTTCCGCCTGGATGGAGCAACATCGGTTGCAGCTGGCCCCGGAAAAGACGGAGATCGTCCTCATCTCCAGTCTGCGTCGGGGCCATCCAGCGGTGCCCGTAGTGATCAACGGCGTCGAGGTCCGCTCGAAGCCGGCGATACGCTACCTCGGGGTCATGCTTCACGACCACCTCTCGTGGAAGCCACACGTCGAGAAGGCCACCGCAAAGGCACTCCGTGTGGTGAAGCTGGCCACCGGCGTGATGTCCAACCACGCCGGACCGAGGATGGCTAAACGTCGGCTGCTGGCAGCAGTGGCGGACTCGGTTGTGCGATACGCGGCACCCATCTGGGCGGAGGCGGTGAAGTTCCAGTGGTGCAGGCGGAAACTGGAGCAGCTGCAGCGACCTTTGGCGAAAGGTGTCGCCAGGACCTTCCGTACCGTCGGCTACGACACGGCGGTAGTGCTGGCTGGACTGGTCCCGCTACACCTGCAGGTGGACGAGATCGCGCGGTGCTATACCAGGCATCAACGGGCGTTGCAGAGGCGGGTGCTGATAGACAAGGAGGTCATCAAGCGGCTGGAGCACTCGGCGACCATCAGGCAGTGGCAGACATCGTGGGACCAGGATGCCGCTCATCCGACCGCGAGCAGGTTCCTACGATGGGCTCACCGCGTGCTGCCGGATATTGCCGGCTGGGTAGGTAGGAAGCACGGCGAGGTTGATTTCTTTCTTAGCCAGGTACTCTCCGGACATGGCTTCTTCCGGGAGTACCTACATGCTATGGGTTTCACCTCTGCCCCGACCTGCCCCTTCTGCGCCGACAACACCGTGGAGTCGGCAGAGCACGTGGTGTTCCACTGTCCGAGGTTCGCCGACATAAGAGTGCAGTTCCTGACGGACGCGGACGGCGTCGTCATTTCCCCCGATGAGCTGGAGCGTTTTCTGCTGTCGAGCCCGGAGGCTTGGCAGCGAACGGCCACGGCAGCACGGCGGATCTGCAGCTTCCTACAACAAAGGTGGCTGGAGCAGCAGGTTGCCGAAAACGCGGCCATCGCTGGCGGGATCGTTTCCGCCAATGAGCTGGCGGAACGCGTTCGGCAACAGGTCCGCCGTGAAGCCAGAAACGCTGGCCAACGGCGAAGACGCCGGC
>NW_023405140.1:77500-80000 GCF_013141755.1 Anopheles stephensi
TCCGGGGGTGAAATTTTTTTTTCACGAGATTTTGATGAAAATGGCTTCGGAACGCGTTTCTAATAATGAAAAGTGAAACCAAACAGTATTTGCGAAGAAAAAATTGTCCTATGAAAAAATCACTTTTTCTTAGGGTACGGGTCAAAAATTTTCTAAGTCCCAAAAAATCACATTTTCTCGAATATCTCGAAAACTACTTATCGGACAGGGGTCAACCAAGGTGTTTTAGAAAGGTCTCAACAAGCTCTAAATAATGGGCCATAGCGACTTTTTAGTGATTTTTTGACAAATTTTGTCATATCGGCATCCCGAGTTCCCATACTGGCCATAGGCCATGGGGCCCCGAACGAAAAAATTTTGGTCCGAGGGTCAAAATTTTTTTTCTCATAAATTTGTTCAAAACGCCGTCGGAACGCGCCTTAGATCATGAAAAGTGAAAAGAAACAGTATTTTGCAAAAGTTGGGGTGGCCTATGACTTACATGGCCACGTCCTAGGTCCGAGTTCCCGAGGTCGTGTTCTTCAGTGGCGGAAAAAAATGGCCACTTGTGGGAGATGCAAAATGTTCATTTTGTATTATAGGGGACACACTATCGAAGCGAAAATTTCAGAAATGGCCTAAAACGTGAAGAAATGATGGGGTATGTACGAAAAGAAGGTTTTTATGGTCAAACGGTGAAAATTTTTTTTTTATGAAAAATTTTGGTCTCCCACCGTTCATGAATTTCTAGGACCAAAAATCGAAAAATTTGAAAACTTCACGATCGAAAGGGAAACGCATATGTGGTGTTCCTAGGTGTGTACGGTGTACGAAAAACGGGTTCACGATGAGATATCAGGCAAATAAGTGGACCTAAAGTGAGTTATACGGGTAAGACGAGGTGTCCAAAGACCGAAATAGGGGTACCAACTGAGAACGAAATGAAGGTCCCCGAAGTCGCCATACAAGTTATAGGAGGTGTCCAAAGTACGAAAAGAGTTCCATATTCGGCTGTTCCTACTATATGGTTCCCTGATTGCTGCTCCAAGGAGTAGTGAGGAAGTGTCCAAAGGTCTGTTGGGGGTATCGAGGTGATACCCTCGACGGACAATATGCACGAAAAGTGGTTCGATGATCTATCCTGTAGGTCGTACGGCAGCCATACCCGGCTGGAAGTACCGCGGTAATTCCGCAATAAAACGTTCGCCAGACGAACAAACAAATTGAATTAGCTCATCGTAGTGTACGGAAACGAAACGAAAATGTAAGGTGATTAGGGATCCGGGAGCAATCTCGCGATCCCATGGTTCGGTGTAAGAAATGATACGAAGTGTTCATAAGTCTCCTCTGGAGGCAGAACCATCGTAGCAAAGTTCGGGAACCCAAGGGTCACAAAAACTCGTAGGACGATATCCACGAATAATCGGGGACTTGTGGGGACTACCGTGCCCTGACAAGTCAACTACACCTTAACTGGTGATGGTCGTCCTACGGGGACCTGCGGGGAACAAAAGGGTCACTAAAACTCGTAGGACAATATCTCCGAATAATCGGGGACTTGTGGGGACCACCGTGCCCTGACAAGTCAACTACACCTTAACTGGTGATGGTTGTCCTACGGGGACCTGCCGGGAACCCAAGGGTCACAAAAACTCGTAGGACGATATCCACGAATAATCGGGGACTTGTGGGGACTACCGTGCCCTGACAAGTCAACTACACCTTAACTGGTGATGGTCGTCCTACGGGGACCTGCGGGGAGCAAAAGGAGTCAGAAACAATCGTAGGACGATATCCACGAATAATCGGGGACTTGTGGGGACTACCGTGCCCTGACAAGTCAACTACACCTTAACTGGTGATGGTCGTCCTACGGGGACCTTCAGGGAGCCGCAGTAAGTCGCAGGTCGTATGCGAGCCTTGATTGGTCCTGTTGGGGGCGTGCGGGGTGTAATGCCTCGGTACGTCAAATGTTGGTGTACGATGTACATCGATAATCTGACATCCTCCTGAACAACCTTTGCTCGTGTGGTTATTGGCGCTGTGGAGT
This sequence comes from Anopheles stephensi, assembly GCF_013141755.1. Lineage (NCBI taxonomy): Eukaryota > Metazoa > Arthropoda > Insecta > Diptera > Culicidae > Anopheles > Anopheles stephensi. The sequence continues at coordinate 79,530 of NW_023405140.1, forward strand.
CGGTGTACTGCCGCAGGTCAATGAGAGTGGTCACAACAAAGATTGTGTCACCTGATGAACGTAGAAAGAGAGTCTGCGGGGACTGGTGCCCTGGTAGACAAAAAATATCGAACAAGCAATTGACGAAGACGAATTCTGGTTGATCCTACCAGTAATATACGCTTGTCTCAAAGGTTAAGCCATGCATGTCTAAGTACAAACATAAATGAATGTGAAACCGCATAAGGCTCAGTACAACAGCCATAATTCACAAGATCATCCACCCATCAGTTACTTGGATAACTGTGGAAAAGCCAGAGCTAATACATGCAACATGCCGGGACCGCTGTCCGCTTGCGGGCGGTGGAACTGGTGCACTTATTAGTAAAACCAATCGCCTCCGGGCGGCTTGAGTTGAAGTCTGGATAAGGATGCCGATCGTATGGTCGCTTGACCGACGACAGATCTTGCAAATGTCTGCCCTATCAACTA
>NW_023405140.1:87500-92500 GCF_013141755.1 Anopheles stephensi
GTTATAAGGTACGTAATGCACAGTAGAGATACATTGTCGGGAGGTGGAACCCGAAAAATGTACAAGTCCGGGAATACGGGGTGCATCGTATGTAACGTTCGATGTACATATAAAGCCTGGTAGGTGTTGGGATTATATCTGCAACACGGGCATTATCGAAAGATGGTTAAGTGGAGTCACCCAATGGGTGCCGTGCGTTATAAGGTACGTAATGCACAGTAGAGATACATTGTCGGGAGGTGGAACCCGCAAAATGTACAAGTCCGGGAATACGGGGTGCATCGTATGTAACGTTCGATGTACATATAAAGCCTGGTAGGTGTTGGGATTATATCTGCAACACGGGCATTATCGAAAGATGGTTAAGTGGAGTCACCCAATGGGTGCCGTGCGTTATCAGGTACGTAATGCACAGTAGAGATACATTGTCGGGAGGTGGAACCCGAAAAATGTACAAGTCCGGGAATACGGAAAAGTTCCCCATGAAAGGCTGGGGATACAATTATTGATACAAATAATGTGCCTAAGGGTACATTTATTTTTCTAAGTCCCAGAAATCCGTCACTGAACATCACGACTTACAAACACATCTTCCCCCGGTCCTCCCATATACGGCACGGGGACAAGTATGAAGAATGAAAATCATGTGTGTATGGAACATATAATGTGCCTGAGAGCACATTTTTTTTCTAAGTCCCAGAAATCCGTCACTGAACATCACGACTTACGAAGACATGTTCCCCCGGTCCTCCCATATACGGCACGGGGACAAGTATGAAGAATGAAAATCATGTGTGTATGGAACATATAATGTGCCTGAGAGCACATTTTTTTTCTAAGTCCCAGAAATCCGTCACTGAACATCACGACTTACGAAGACATGTTCCCCCGGTCCTCCCATATACGGCACGGGGACAAGTATGAAGAATGAAAATCATGTGTGTATGAAACATATAATGTGCCTGAGAGCACATTTTTTTTCTAAGTCCCAGAAATCCGTCACTGAACATCACGACTTACGAAGACATGTTCCCCCGGTCCTCCCATGTACGGCACGGGGACAAGTATGAAGAATGAAAATCATGTGTGTATGAAACATATAATGTGCCTGAGAGCACATTTTTTTTCTAAGTCCCAGAAATCCGTCACTGAACATCACGACTTACGAAGACATGTTCCCCCGGTCCTCCCATATACGGCACCGGGACAAGTATGAAGTATGAAAATTTTTGGTCACAGCGTGAAATCCCTCTAATGATCATGAAAATAGCATCGGATCACTTATCTGACCATAAAAAGTGAACCAAAACCCTATTTGGACAAACTTTTTGGTCCTATGAAAAATTCACTTTTCATATATGTCATGGTCGAAAATTTTCTAAGTCCCAAAAAATCACTTATTCTCGAATATCTCGAAAACTACGTATCGGACAGGGGTCAACCAAGGTGTTTTAGAAAGGTCTTTACAAGCTCTATTTAATGAGCCATAGCGACTTTCAAGTGATTTTTTGACACTTTTTCGCATATCGGCATCCTTGGTTCCCATACTGGCCATAGGTCATAGGGCACCGAACGGCCAACTTCTGGTCCGGGGGTGAAATTTTTTTTCACGAGATTTTGATGAAAATGGCTTCGGAACGCGTTTCTAATAATGAAAAGTGAAACCAAACAGTATTTGCGAAGAAAAAATTGTCCTATGAAAAAATCACTTTTTCTTAGGGTACGGGTCAAAAATTTTCTAAGTCCCAAAAAATCACTTATTCTCGAATATCTCGAAAACTACGTATCGGACAGGGGTCAACCAAGGTGTTTTAGAAAGGTCTTTACAAGCTCTATTTAATGAGCCATAGCGACTTTCAAGTGATTTTTTGACACTTTTTCGCATATCGGCATCCTTGGTTCCCATACTGGCCATAGGCCATAGGGCACCGAACGGCCAACTTTTGGTCCGGGGGTGAAATTTTTTTTTCACGAGATTTTGATGAAAATGGCTTCGGAACGCGTTTCTAATAATGAAAAGTGAAACCAAACAGTATTTGCGAAGAAAAAATTGTCCTATGAAAAAATCACTTTTTCTTAGGGTACGGGTCAAAAATTTTCTAAGTCCCAAAAAATCACTTATTCTCGAATATCTCGAAAACTACGTATCGGACAGGGGTCAACCAAGGTGTTTTAGAAAGGTCTTTACAAGCTCTATTTAATGAGCCATAGCGACTTTCAAGTGATTTTTTGACACTTTTTCGCATATCGGCATCCTTGGTTCCCATACTGGCCATAGGCCATAGGGCACCGAACGGCCAACTTTTGGTCCGGGGGTGAAATTTTTTTTTCACGAGATTTTGATGAAAATGGCTTCGGAACGCGTTTCTAATAATGAAAAGTGAAACCAAACAGTATTTGCGAAGAAAAAATTGTCCTATGAAAAAATCACTTTTTCTTAGGGTACGGGTCAAAAATTTTCTAAGTCCCAAAAAATCACATTTTCTCGAATATCTCGAAAACTACTTATCGGACAGGGGTCAACCAAGGTGTTTTAGAAAGGTCTCAACAAGCTCTAAATAATGGGCCATAGCGACTTTTTAGTGATTTTTTGACAAATTTTGTCATATCGGCATCCCGAGTTCCCATACTGGCCATAGGCCATGGGGCCCCGAACGAAAAAATTTTGGTCCGAGGGTCAAAATTTTTTTTCTCATAAATTTGTTCAAAACGCCGTCGGAACGCGCCTTAGATCATGAAAAGTGAAAAGAAACAGTATTTTGCAAAAGTTGGGGTGGCCTATGACTTACATGGCCACGTCCTAGGTCCGAGTTCCCGAGGTCGTGTTCTTCAGTGGCGGAAAAAAATGGCCACTTGTGGGAGATGCAAAATGTTCATTTTGTATTATAGGGGACACACTATCGAAGCGAAAATTTCAGAAATGGCCTAAAACGTGAAGAAATGATGGGGTATGTACGAAAAGAAGGTTTTTATGGTCAAACGGTGAAAATTTTTTTTTTATGAAAAATTTTGGTCTCCCACCGTTCATGAATTTCTAGGACCAAAAATCGAAAAATTTGAAAACTTCACGATCGAAAGGGAAACGCATATGTGGTGTTCCTAGGTGTGTACGGTGTACGAAAAACGGGTTCACGATGAGATATCAGGCAAATAAGTGGACCTAAAGTGAGTTATACGGGTAAGACGAGGTGTCCAAAGACCGAAATAGGGGTACCAACTGAGAACGAAATGAAGGTCCCCGAAGTCGCCATACAAGTTATAGGAGGTGTCCAAAGTACGAAAAGAGTTCCATATTCGGCTGTTCCTACTATATGGTTCCCTGATTGCTGCTCCAAGGAGTAGTGAGGAAGTGTCCAAAGGTCTGTTGGGGGTATCGAGGTGATACCCTCGACGGACAATATGCACGAAAAGTGGTTCGATGATCTATCCTGTAGGTCGTACGGCAGCCATACCCGGCTGGAAGTACCGCGGTAATTCCGCAATAAAACGTTCGCCAGACGAACAAACAAATTGAATTAGCTCATCGTAGTGTACGGAAACGAAACGAAAATGTAAGGTGATTAGGGATCCGGGAGCAATCTCGCGATCCCATGGTTCGGTGTAAGAAATGATACGAAGTGTTCATAAGTCTCCTCTGGAGGCAGAACCATCGTAGCAAAGTTCGGGAACCCAAGGGTCACAAAAACTCGTAGGACGATATCCACGAATAATCGGGGACTTGTGGGGACTACCGTGCCCTGACAAGTCAACTACACCTTAACTGGTGATGGTCGTCCTACGGGGACCTGCGGGGAACAAAAGGGTCACTAAAACTCGTAGGACAATATCTCCGAATAATCGGGGACTTGTGGGGACCACCGTGCCCTGACAAGTCAACTACACCTTAACTGGTGATGGTTGTCCTACGGGGACCTGCCGGGAACCCAAGGGTCACAAAAACTCGTAGGACGATATCCACGAATAATCGGGGACTTGTGGGGACTACCGTGCCCTGACAAGTCAACTACACCTTAACTGGTGATGGTCGTCCTACGGGGACCTGCGGGGAGCAAAAGGAGTCAGAAACAATCGTAGGACGATATCCACGAATAATCGGGGACTTGTGGGGACTACCGTGCCCTGACAAGTCAACTACACCTTAACTGGTGATGGTCGTCCTACGGGGACCTTCAGGGAGCCGCAGTAAGTCGCAGGTCGTATGCGAGCCTTGATTGGTCCTGTTGGGGGCGTGCGGGGTGTAATGCCTCGGTACGTCAAATGTTGGTGTACGATGTACATCGATAATCTGACATCCTCCTGAACAACCTTTGCTCGTGTGGTTATTGGCGCTGTGGAGTCGGTGTACTGCCGCAGGTCAATGAGAGTGGTCACAACAAAGATTGTGTCACCTGATGAACGTAGAAAGAGAGTCTGCGGGGACTGGTGCCCTGGTAGACAAAAAATATCGAACAAGCAATTGACGAAGACGAATTCTGGTTGATCCTACCAGTAATATACGCTTGTCTCAAAGGTTAAGCCATGCATGTCTAAGTACAAACATAAATGAATGTGAAACCGCATAAGGCTCAGTACAACAGCCATAATTCACAAGATCATCCACCCATCAGTTACTTGGATAACTGTGGAAAAGCCAGAGCTAATACATGCAACATGCCGGGACCGCTGTCCGCTTGCGGGCGGTGGAACTGGTGCACTTATTAGTAAAACCAATCGCCTCCGGGCGGCTTGAGTTGAAGTCTGGATAAGGATGCCGATCGTATGGTCGCTTGACCGACGACAGATCTTGCAAATGTCTGCCCTATCAACTATTGATGGTAGTGTAGAGGACTACCATGGTTGCGACGGGTAACGGGGAATCAGGGTTCGATTCCGGAGAGGGAGCCTGAGAAATGGCTACCACATCCAAGGAAGGCAGCAGGCGCGTAAATTACCCAATCCCGGCACGGGGAGGTAGTGACGAGAAATAACAATATGGACCTCTCTAACGATGGTCCATAATT
>NW_023405140.1:100000-117346 GCF_013141755.1 Anopheles stephensi
CCGTGCGTTATAAGGTACGTAATGCACAGTAGAGATACATTGTCGGGAGGTGGAACCCGAAAAATGTACAAGTCCGGGAATACGGGGTGCATCGTATGTAACGTTCGATGTACATATAAAGCCTGGTAGGTGTTGGGATTATATCTGCAACACGGGCATTATCGAAAGATGGTTAAGTGGAGTCACCCAAAGGGTGCCGTGTGTTATAAGGTACGTAATGCACAGTAGAGATACATTGTCGGGAGGTGGAACCCGAAAAATGTACAAGTCCGGGAATACGGGGTGCATCGTATGTAACGTTCGATGTACATATAAAGCCTGGTAGGTGTTGGGATTATATCTGCAACACGGGCATTATCGAAAGATGGTTAAGTGGAGTCACCCAATGGGTGCCGTGCGTTATCAGGTACGTAATGCACAGTAGAGATACATTGTCGGGAGGTGGAACCCGAAAAATGTACAAGTCCGGGAATACGGGGTGCATCGTATGTAACGTTCGATGTACATATAAAGCCTGGTAGGTGTTGGGATTATATCTGCAACACGGGCATTATCGAAAGATGGTTAAGTGGAGTCACCCAATGGGTGCCGTGCGTTATCAGGTACGTAATGCACAGTAGAGATACATTGTCGGGAGGTGGAACCCGAAAAATGTACAAGTCCGGGAATACGGAAAAGTTCCCCATGAAAGGCTGGGGATACAATTATTGATACAAATAATGTGCCTAAGGGTACATTTATTTTTCTAAGTCCCAGAAATCCGTCACTGAACATCACGACTTACGAAGACATGTTCCCCCGGTCCTCCCATATACGGCACCGGGACAAGTATGAAGAATGAAAATCATGTGTGTATGAAACATATAATGTGCCTGAGAGCACTTTTTTTTTCTAAGTCCCAGAAATCCGTCACTGAACATCACGACTTACCAAGACATGTTCCCCCGGTCCTCCCATGTACGGCACGGGGACAAGTATGAAGAATGAAAATCATGTGTGTATGAAACATATAATGTGCCTGAGAGCACTTTTTTTTTCTAAGTCCCAGAAATCCGTCACTGAACATCACGACTTACGAAGACATGTTCCCCCGGTCCTCCCATATACGGCACGGGGACAAGTATGAAGAATGAAAATCATGTGTGTATGGAACATATAATGTGCCTGAGAGCACATTTTTTTTCTAAGTCCCAGAAATCCGTCACTGAACATCACGACTTACGAAGACATGTTCCCCCGGTCCTCCCATATACGGCACCGGGACAAGTATGAAGAATGAAAATCATGTGTGTATGGAACATATAATGTGCCTGAGAGCACTTTTTTTTTCTAAGTCCCAGAAATCCGTCACTGAACATCACGACTTACGAAGACATGTTCCCCTGGTCCTCCCATGTACGGCACGGGGACAAGTATGAAGAATGAAAATCATGTGTGTATGGAACATATAATGTGCCTGAGAGCACATTTTTTTTCTAAGTCCCAGAAATCCGTCACTGAACATCACGACTTACGAAGACATGTTCCCCCGGTCCTCCCATGTACGGCACGGGGACAAGTATGAAGTATGAAAATTTTTGGTCACAGCGTGAAATCCCTCTAATGATCATGAAAATAGCATCGGATCACTTATCTGACCATAAAAAGTGAACCAAAACCCTATTTGGACAAACTTTTTGGTCCTATGAAAAATTCACTTTTCATATATGTCATGGTCGAAAATTTTCTAAGTCCCAAAAAATCACATATTCTCGAATATCTCGAAAACTACGTATCGGACAGGAGTCAACCAAGGTGTTTTAGAAAGGTCTTTACAAGCTCTATTTAATGAGCCATAGCGACTTTCAAGTGATTTTTTGACACTTTTTCGCATATCGGCATCCTTGGTTCCCATACTGGCCATAGGCCATAGGGCACCGAACGGCCAACTTTTGGTCCGGGGGTGAAATTTTTTTTTCACGAGATTTTGATGAAAATGGCTTCGGAACGCGTTTCTAATAATGAAAAGTGAAACCAAACAGTATTTGCGAAGAAAAAATTGTCCTATGAAAAAATCACTTTTTCTTAGGGTACGGGTCAAAAATTTTCTAAGTCCCAAAAAATCACTTATTCTCGAATATCTCGAAAACTACTTATCGGACAGGGGTCAACCAAGGTGTTTTAGAAAGGTCTTTACAAGCTCTATTTAATGAGCTATAGCGACTTTCAAGTGATTTTTTGACACTTTTTCGCATATCGGCATCCTTGGTTCCCATACTGGCCATAGGCCATAGGGCACCGAACGGCCAACTTTTGGTCCGGGGGTGAAATTTTTTTTTCACGAGATTTTGATGAAAATGGCTTCGGAACGCGTTTCTAATAATGAAAAGTGAAACCAAACAGTATTTGCGAAGAAAAAATTGTCCTATGAAAAAATCACTTTTTCTTAGGGTACGGGTCAAAAATTTTCTAAGTCCCAAAAAATCACATATTCTCGAATATCTCGAAAACTACTTATCGGACAGGGGTCAACCAAGGTGTTTTAGAAAGGTCTTTACTAGCTCTATTTAATGAGCCATAGCGACTTTCAAGTGATTTTTTGACACTTTTTCGCATATCGGCATCCTTGGTTCCCATACTGGCCATAGGCCATAGGGCACCGAACGGCCAACTTTTGGTCCGGGGGTGAAATTTTTTTTTCACGAGATTTTGATGAAAATGGCTTCGGAACGCGTTTCTAATAATGAAAAGTGAAACCAAACAGTATTTGCGAAGAAAAAATTGTCCTATGAAAAATTCACTTTTCATATATGTCATGGTCGAAAATTTTCTAAGTCCCAAAAAATCACATATTCTCGAATATCTCGAAAACTACGTATCGGACAGGAGTCAACCAAGGTGTTTTAGAAAGGTCTTTACAAGCTCTATTTAATGAGCCATAGCGACTTTCAAGTGATTTTTTGACACTTTTTCGCATATCGGCATCCTTGGTTCCCATACTGGCCATAGGCCATAGGGCACCGAACGGCCAACTTTTGGTCCGGGGGTGAAATTTTTTTTTCACGAGATTTTGATGAAAATGGCTTCGGAACGCGTTTCTAATAATGAAAAGTGAAACCAAACAGTATTTGCGAAGAAAAAATTGTCCTATGAAAAAATCACTTTTTCTTAGGGTACGGGTCAAAAATTTTCTAAGTCCCAAAAAATCACATATTCTCGAATATCTCGAAAACTACTTATCGGACAGGGGTCAACCAAGGTGTTTTAGAAAGGTCTTTACTAGCTCTATTTAATGAGCCATAGCGACTTTCAAGTGATTTTTTGACACTTTTTCGCATATCGGCATCCTTGGTTCCCATACTGGCCATAGGCCATAGGGCACCGAACGGCCAACTTTTGGTCCGGGGGTGAAATTTTTTTTTCACGAGATTTTGATGAAAATGGCTTCGGAACGCGTTTCTAATAATGAAAAGTGAAACCAAACAGTATTTGCGAAGAAAAAATTGTCCTATGAAAAATTCACTTTTCATATATGTCATGGTCGAAAATTTTCTAAGTCCCAAAAAATCACATATTCTCGAATATCTCGAAAACTACGTATCGGACAGGAGTCAACCAAGGTGTTTTAGAAAGGTCTTTACAAGCTCTATTTAATGAGCCATAGCGACTTTCAAGTGATTTTTTGACACTTTTTCGCATATCGGCATCCTTGGTTCCCATACTGGCCATAGGCCATAGGGCACCGAACGGCCAACTTTTGGTCCGGGGGTGAAATTTTTTTTTCACGAGATTTTGATGAAAATGGCTTCGGAACGCGTTTCTAATAATGAAAAGTGAAACCAAACAGTATTTGCGAAGAAAAAATTGTCCTATGAAAAAATCACTTTTTCTTAGGGTACGGGTCAAAAATTTTCTAAGTCCCAAAAAATCACATTTTCTCGAATATCTCGAAAACTACGTATCGGACAGGGGTCAACCAAGGTGTTTTAGAAAGGTCTTTACAAGCTCTATTTAATGAGCCATAGCGACTTTGAAGTGAATTTTTGACACTTTTTCGCATATCGGCATCCTTGGTTCCCATACTGGCCATAGGCCATAGGGCACCGAACGGCCAACTTTTGGTCCGGGGGCAAAATTTTTTTTTCACGAGATTTTGATGAAAATGGCTTCGGAACGCGTTTCGAATAATGAAAAGTGAAACCAAACAGTATTTGCGAAGAAAAAATTGTCCTATGAAAAAATCAATTTTTCTTAGGGCACGGGTCGAAAATTTTCTAAGTCCCAAAAAATCACATTTTCTCGAATATCTCGAAAACTACGTATCGGACAGGGGTCAACCAAGGTGTTTTAGAAAGGTCTTTACAAGCTCTATTTAATGAGCCATAGCGACTTTCAAGTGATTTTTTGACACTTTTTCGCATATCGGCATCCTTGGTTCCCATACTGGCCATAGGCCATAGGGCACCGAACGGCCAACTTTTGGTCCAGGGGCAAAATTTTTTTTTCACGAGATTTTGATGAAAATGGCTTCGGAACGCGTTTCGAATAATGAAAAGTGAAACCAAACAGTATTTGCGAAGAAAAAATTGTCCTATGAAAAAATCAATTTTTCTTAGGGCACGGGTCGAAAATTTTCTAAGTCCCAAAAAATCACATTTTCTCGAATATCTCGAAAACTACGTATCGGACAGGGGTCAACCAAGGTGTTTTAGAAAGGTCTTTACAAGCCCTAATTAATGAGCCATAGCGACTTTCAAGTGATTTTTTGACACTTTTTCGCATATAGGCATCCTTGGTTCCCATACTGGCCATAGGCCATAGGGCACCGAACGGCCAACTTTTGGTCCGGGGGCAAAATTTTTTTTTCACGAGATTTTGATGAAAATGGCTTCGGAACGCGTTTCGAATAATGAAAAGTGAAACCAAACAGTATTTGCGAAGAAAAAATTGTCCTATGAAAAAATCAATTTTTCTTAGGGCACGGGTCGAAAATTTTCTAAGTCCCAAAAAATCACATTTCCTCGAATATCTCGAAAACTACGTATCGGACAGGGGTCAACCAAGGTGTTTTAGAAAGGTCTTTACAAGCTCTATTTAATGAGCCATAGCGACTTTGAAGTGAATTTTTGACACTTTTTCGCATATCGGCATCCTTGGTTCCCATACTGGCCATAGGCCATAGGGCACCGAACGGCCAACTTTTGGTCCGGGGGCAAAATTTTTTTTTCACGAGATTTTGATGAAAATGGCTTCGGAACGCGTTTCGAATAATGAAAAGTGAAACCAAACAGTATTTGCGAAGAAAAAATTGTCCTATGAAAAAATCAATTTTTCTTAGGGCACGGGTCGAAAATTTTCTAAGTCCCAAAAAATCACATTTTCTCGAATATCTCGAAAACTACGTATCGGACAGGGGTCAACCAAGGTGTTTTAGAAAGGTCTTTACAAGCTCTATTTAATGAGCCATAGCGACTTTCAAGTGATTTTTTGACACTTTTTCGCATATCGGCATCCTTGGTTCCCATACTGGCCATAGGCCATAGGGCACCGAACGGCCAACTTTTGGTCCGGGGGCAAAATTTTTTTTTCACGAGATTTTGATGAAAATGGCTTCGGAACGCGTTTCGAATAATGAAAAGTGAAACCAAACAGTATTTGCGAAGAAAAAATTGTCCTATGAAAAAATCAATTTTTCTTAGGGCACGGGTCGAAAATTTTCTAAGTCCCAAAAAATCACATTTTCTCGAATATCTCGAAAACTACGTATCGGACAGGGGTCAACCAAGGTGTTTTAGAAAGGTCTTTACAAGCTCTATTTAATGAGCCATAGCGACTTTCAAGTGATTTTTTGACACTTTTTCGCATATAGGCATCCTTGGTTCCCATACTGGCCATAGGCCATAGGGCACCGAACGGCCAACTTTTGGTCCGGGGGCAAAATTTTTTTTTCACGAGATTTTGATGAAAATGGCTTCGGAACGCGTTTCGAATAATGAAAAGTGAAACCAAACAGTATTTGCGAAGAAAAAATTGTCCTATGAAAAAATCAATTTTTCTTAGGGCACGGGTCGAAAATTTTCTAAGTCCCAAAAAATCACATTTTCTCGAATATCTCGAAAACTACGTATCGGACAGGGGTCAACCAAGGTGTTTTAGAAAGGTCTTTACAAGCTCTATTTAATGAGCCATAGCGACTTTCAAGTGATTTTTTGACACTTTTTCGCATATCGGCATCCTTGGTTCCCATACTGGCCATAGGCCATAGGGCACCGAACGGCCAACTTTTGGTCCGGGGGCAAAATTTTTTTTTCACGAGATTTTGATGAAAATGGCTTCGGAACGCGTTTCGAATAATGAAAAGTGAAACCAAACAGTATTTGCGAAGAAAAAATTGTCCTATGAAAAAATCAATTTTTCTTAGGGCACGGGTCGAAAATTTTCTAAGTCCCAAAAAATCACATTTTCTCGAATATCTCGAAAACTACGTATCGGACAGGGGTCAACCAAGGTGTTTTAGAAAGGTCTTTACAAGCCCTAATTAATGAGCCATAGCGACTTTCAAGTGATTTTTTGACACTTTTTCGCATATCGGCATCCTCGGTTCCCATACTGGCCATAGGCCATAGGGCACCGAACGGCCAACTTTTGGTCCGGGGGAAAATTTTTTTTTCACGACATTTTGATGAAAATGGCTTCGGAACGCGTTTCGAATAATGAAAAGTGAAACCAAACAGTATTTGCGAAGAAAAAATTGTCCTATGAAAAAATCAATTTTTCTTAGGGCACGGGTCGAAAATTTTCTAAGTCCCAAAAAATCACATTTTCTCGAATATCTCGAAAACTACGTATCGGACAGGGGTCAACCAAGGTGTTTTAGAAAGGTCTTTACAAGCTCTATTTAATGAGCCATAGCGACTTTCAAGTGAAATTTTGACACTTTTTCGCATATCGGCATCCTCGGTTCCCATACTGGCCATAGGCCATAGGGCACCGAACGGCCAACTTTTGGTCCGGGGGCAAAATTTTTTTTTCACGAGATTTTGATGAAAATGGCTTCGGAACGCGTTTCGAATAATGAAAAGTGAAACCAAACAGTATTTGCGAAGAAAAAATTGTCCTATGAAAAAATCAATTTTTCTTAGGGCACGGGTCGAAAATTTTCTAAGTCCCAAAAAATCACTTATTCTCGAATATCTCGAAAACTACTTATCGGACAGGGGTCAACCAAGGTGTTTTAGAAAGGTCTTTACAAGCTCTATTTAATGAGCTATAGCGACTTTCAAGTGATTTTTTGACACTTTTTCGCATATCGGCATCCTTGGTTCCCATACTGGCCATAGGCCATAGGGCACCGAACGGCCAACTTTTGGTCCGGGGGTGAAATTTTTTTTTCACGAGATTTTGATGAAAATGGCTTCGGAACGCGTTTCTAATAATGAAAAGTGAAACCAAACAGTATTTGCGAAGAAAAAATTGTCCTATGAAAAAATCACTTTTTCTTAGGGTACGGGTCAAAAATTTTCTAAGTCCCAAAAAATCACATATTCTCGAATATCTCGAAAACTACTTATCGGACAGGGGTCAACCAAGGTGTTTTAGAAAGGTCTTTACTAGCTCTATTTAATGAGCCATAGCGACTTTCAAGTGATTTTTTGACACTTTTTCGCATATCGGCATCCTTGGTTCCCATACTGGCCATAGGCCATAGGGCACCGAACGGCCAACTTTTGGTCCGGGGGTGAAATTTTTTTTTCACGAGATTTTGATGAAAATGGCTTCGGAACGCGTTTCTAATAATGAAAAGTGAAACCAAACAGTATTTGCGAAGAAAAAATTGTCCTATGAAAAAATCACTTTTCATATATGTCATGGTCGAAAATTTTCTAAGTCCCAAAAAATCACATATTCTCGAATATCTCGAAAACTACGTATCGGACAGGGGTCAACCAAGGTGTTTTAGAAAGGTCTTTACAAGCTCTATTTAATGAGCCATAGCGACTTTCAAGTGATTTTTTGACACTTTTTCGCATATCGGCATCCTTGGTTCCCATACTGGCCATAGGCCATAGGGCACCGAACGGCCAACTTTTGGTCCGGGGGTGAAATTTTTTTTTCACGAGATTTTGATGAAAATGGCTTCGGAACGCGTTTCTAATAATGAAAAGTGAAACCAAACAGTATTTGCGAAGAAAAAATTGTCCTATGAAAAAATCACTTTTTCTTAGGGTACGGGTCAAAAATTTTCTAAGTCCCAAAAAATCACATATTCTCGAATATCTCGAAAACTACTTATCGGACAGGGGTCAACCAAGGTGTTTTAGAAAGGTCTTTACAAGCTCTATTTAATGAGCCATAGCGACTTTCAAGTGATTTTTTGACACTTTTTCGCATATCGGCATCCTTGGTTCCCATACTGGCCATAGGCCATAGGGCACCGAACGGCCAACTTTTGGTCCGGGGGTGAAATTTTTTTTTCACGAGATTTTGATGAAAATGGCTTCGGAACGCGTTTCTAATAATGAAAAGTGAAACCAAACAGTATTTGCGAAGAAAAAATTGTCCTATGAAAAAATCACTTTTTCTTAGGGTACGGGTCAAAAATTTTCTAAGTCCCAAAAAATCACTTATTCTCGAATATCTCGAAAACTACTTATCGGACAGGGGTCAACCAAGGTGTTTTAGAAAGGTCTTTACTAGCTCTATTTAATGAGCCATAGCGACTTTCAAGTGATTTTTTGACACTTTTTCGCATATCGGCATCCTTGGTTCCCATACTGGCCATAGGCCATAGGGCACCGAACGGCCAACTTTTGGTCCGGGGGTGAAATTTTTTTTTCACGAGATTTTGATGAAAATGGCTTCGGAACGCGTTTCTAATAATGAAAAGTGAAACCAAACAGTATTTGCGAAGAAAAAATTGTCCTATGAAAAATTCACTTTTCATATATGTCATGGTCGAAAATTTTCTAAGTCCCAAAAAATCACATATTCTCGAATATCTCGAAAACTACGTATCGGACAGGAGTCAACCAAGGTGTTTTAGAAAGGTCTTTACAAGCTCTATTTAATGAGCCATAGCGACTTTCAAGTGATTTTTTGACACTTTTTCGCATATCGGCATCCTTGGTTCCCATACTGGCCATAGGCCATAGGGCACCGAACGGCCAACTTTTGGTCCGGGGGTGAAATTTTTTTTTCACGAGATTTTGATGAAAATGGCTTCGGAACGCGTTTCTAATAATGAAAAGTGAAACCAAACAGTATTTGCGAAGAAAAAATTGTCCTATGAAAAAATCACTTTTTCTTAGGGTACGGGTCAAAAATTTTCTAAGTCCCAAAAAATCACATTTTCTCGAATATCTCGAAAACTACGTATCGGACAGGGGTCAACCAAGGTGTTTTAGAAAGGTCTTTACAAGCTCTATTTAATGAGCCATAGCGACTTTCAAGTGAATTTTTGACACTTTTTCGCATATCGGCATCCTTGGTTCCCATACTGGCCATAGGCCATAGGGCACCGAACGGCCAACTTTTGGTCCAGGGGCAAAATTTTTTTTTTCACGAGATTTTGATGAAAATGGCTTCGGAACACGTTTCGAATAATGAAAAGTGAAACCAAACAGTATTTGCGAAGAAAAAATTGTCCTATGAAAAAATCAATTTTTCTTAGGGCACGGGTCGAAAATTTTCTAAGTCCCAAAAAATCACATTTCCTCGAATATCTCGAAAACTACGTATCGGACAGGGGTCAACCAAGGTGTTTTAGAAAGGTCTTTACAAGCTCTATTTAATGAGCCATAGCGACTTTGAAGTGAATTTTTGACACTTTTTCGCATATCGGCATCCTTGGTTCCCATACTGGCCATAGGCCATAGGGCACCGAACGGCCAACTTTTGGTCCGGGGGCAAAATTTTTTTTTCACGAGATTTTGATGAAAATGGCTTCGGAACGCGTTTCGAATAATGAAAAGTGAAACCAAACAGTATTTGCGAAGAAAAAATTGTCCTATGAAAAAATCAATTTTTCTTAGGGCACGGGTCGAAAATTTTCTAAGTCCCAAAAAATCACATTTTCTCGAATATCTCGAAAACTACGTATCGGACAGGGGTCAACCAAGGTGTTTTAGAAAGGTCTTTACAAGCTCTATTTAATGAGCCATAGCGACTTTCAAGTGATTTTTTGACACTTTTTCGCATATCGGCATCCTTGGTTCCCATACTGGCCATAGGCCATAGGGCACCGAACGGCCAACTTTTGGTCCAGGGGCAAAATTTTTTTTTCACGAGATTTTGATGAAAATGGCTTCGGAACGCGTTTCGAATAATGAAAAGTGAAACCAAACAGTATTTGCGAAGAAAAAATTGTCCTATGAAAAAATCAATTTTTCTTAGGGCACGGGTCGAAAATTTTCTAAGTCCCAAAAAATCACATTTTCTCGAATATCTCGAAAACTACGTATCGGACAGGGGTCAACCAAGGTGTTTTAGAAAGGTCTTTACAAGCCCTAATTAATGAGCCATAGCGACTTTCAAGTGATTTTTTGACACTTTTTCGCATATAGGCATCCTTGGTTCCCATACTGGCCATAGGCCATAGGGCACCGAACGGCCAACTTTTGGTCCGGGGGCAAAATTTTTTTTTCACGAGATTTTGATGAAAATGGCTTCGGAACGCGTTTCGAATAATGAAAAGTGAAACCAAACAGTATTTGCGAAGAAAAAATTGTCCTATGAAAAAATCAATTTTTCTTAGGGCACGGGTCAAAAATTTTCTAAGTCCCAAAAAATCACATTTTCTCGAATATCTCGAAAACTACTTATCGGACAGGGGTCAACCAAGGTGTTTTAGAAAGGTCTTTACAAGCTCTATTTAATGAGCCATAGCGACTTTCAAGTGATTTTTTGACACTTTTTCGCATATCGGCATCCTTGGTTCCCATACTGGCCATAGGCCATAGGGCACCGAACGGCCAACTTTTGGTCCGGGGGTGAAATTTTTTTTTCACGAGATTTTGATGAAAATGGCTTCGGAACGCGTTTCTAATAATGAAAAGTGAAACCAAACAGTATTTGCGAAGAAAAAATTGTCCTATGAAAAAATCACTTTTTCTTAGGGTACGGGTCAAAAATTTTCTAAGTCCCAAAAAATCACATTTTCTCGAATATCTCGAAAACTACTTATCGGACAGGGGTCAACCAAGGTGTTTTAGAAAGGTCTTTACAAGCTCTATTTAATGAGCCATAGCGACTTTCAAGTGATTTTTTGACACTTTTTCGCATATCGGCATCCTTGGTTCCCATACTGGCCATAGGCCATAGGGCACCGAACGGCCAACTTTTGGTCCGGGGGTGAAATTTTTTTTCACGAGATTTTGATGAAAATGGCTTCGGAACGCGTTTCTAATAATGAAAAGTGAAACCAAACAGTATTTGCGAAGAAAAAATTGTCCTATGAAAAAATCACTTTTTCTTAGGGCACGGGTCAAAAATTTTCTAAGTCCCAAAAAATCACATTTTCTCGAATATCTCGAAAACTACTTATCGGACAGGGGTCAACCAAGGTGTTTTAGAAAGGTCTCAACAAGCTCTAAATAATGGGCCATAGCGACTTTTTAGTGATTTTTTGACAAATTTTGTCATATCGGCATCCCGAGTTCCCATACTGGCCATAGGCCATGGGGCCCCGAACGAAAAAATTTTGGTCCGAGGGTCAAAATTTTTTTTCTCATAAATTTGTTCAAAACGCCGTCGGAACGCGCCTTAGATCATGAAAAGTGAAAAGAAACAGTATTTTGCAAAAGTTGGGGTGGCCTATGACTTACATGGCCACGTCCTAGGTCCGAGTTCCCGAGGTCGTGTTCTTCAGTGGCGGAAAAAAATGGCCACTTGTGGGAGATGCAAAATGTTCATTTTGTATTATAGGGGACACACTATCGAAGCGAAAATTTCAGAAATGGCCTAAAACGTGAAGAAATGATGGGGTATGTACGAAAAGAAGGTTTTTATGGTCAAACGGTGAAAATTTTTTTTTTATGAAAAATTTTGGTCTCCCACCGTTCATGAATTTCTAGGACCAAAAATCGAAAAATTTCAAAACTTCACGATCGAAAGGGAAACGCATATGTGGTGTTCCTAGGTGTGTACGGTGTACGAAAAACGGGTTCACGATGAGATATCAGGCAAATAAGTGGACCTACAGTGAGTTATACGGGTAAGACGAGGTGTCCAAAGACCGAAATAGGGGTACCAACTGAGAACGAAATGAAGGTCCCCGAAGTCGCCATACAAGTTATAGGAGGTGTCCAAAGTACGAAAAGAGTTCCATATTCGGCTGTTCCTACTATATGGTTCCCTGATTGCTGCTCCAAGGAGTAGTGAGGAAGTGTCCAAAGGTCTGTTGGGAGTATCGAGGTGATACCCTCGACGGACAATATGCACGAAAAGTGGTTCGATGATCTATCCTGTAGGTCGTACGGCAGCCATACCCGGCTGGAAGTACCGCGGTAATTCCGCAATAAAACGTTCGCCAGACGAACAAACAAATTGAATTAGCTCATCGTAGTGTACGGAAACGAAACGAAAATGTAAGGTGATTAGGGATCCGGGAGCAATCTCGCGATCCCATGGTTCGGTGTAAGAAATGATACGAAGTGTTCATAAGTCTCCTCTGGAGGCAGAACCATCGTAGCAAAGTTCGGGAACCCAAGGGTCACAAAAACTCGTAGGACGATATCCACGAATAATCGGGGACTTGTGGGGACTACCGTGCCCTGACAAGTCAACTACACCTTAACTGGTGATGGTCGTCCTACGGGGACCTGCGGGGAACAAAAGGGTCACAAAAACTCGTAGGACAATATCTCCGAATAATCGGGGACTTGTGGGGACCACCGTGCCCTGACAAGTCAACTACACCTTAACTGGTGATGGTTGTCCTACGGGGACCTGCCGGGAACCCAAGGGTCACAAAAACTCGTAGGACGATATCCACGAATAATCGGGGACTTGTGGGGACTACCGTGCCCTGACAAGTCAACTACACCTTAACTGGTGATGGTCGTCCTACGGGGACCTGCGGGGAGCAAAAGGAGTCAGAAACAATCGTAGGACGATATCCACGAATAATCGGGGACTTGTGGGGACTACCGTGCCCTGACAAGTCAACTACACCTTAACTGGTGATGGTCGTCCTACGGGGACCTTCAGGGAGCCGCAGTAAGTCGCAGGTCGTATGCGAGCCTTGATAGGTCCTGTTGGGGGCGTGCGGGGTGTAATGCCTCGGTACGTCAAATGTTGGTGTACGATGTACATCGATAATCTGACATCCTCCTGAACAACCTTTGCTCGTGTGGTTATTGGCGCTGTGGAGTCGGTGTACTGCCGCAGGTCAATGAGAGTGGTCACAACAAAGATTGTGTCACCTGATGAACGTAGAAAGAGAGTCTGCGGGGACTGGTGCCCTGGTAGACAAAAAATATCGAACAAGCAATTGACGAAGACGAATTCTGGTTGATCCTACCAGTAATATACGCTTGTCTCAAAGGTTAAGCCATGCATGTCTAAGTACAAACATAAATGAATGTGAAACCGCATAAGGCTCAGTACAACAGCCATAATTCACAAGATCATCCACCCATCAGTTACTTGGATAACTGTGGAAAAGCCAGAGCTAATACATGCAACATGCCGGGACCGCTGTTCGCTTGCGGGCGGTGGAACTGGTGCACTTATTAGTAAAACCAATCGCCTCCGGGCGGCTTGAGTTGAAGTCTGGATAAGGATGCCGATCGTATGGTCGCTTGACCGACGACAGATCTTGCAAATGTCTGCCCTATCAACTATTGATGGTAGTGTAGAGGACTACCATGGTTGCGACGGGTAACGGGGAATCAGGGTTCGATTCCGGAGAGGGAGCCTGAGAAATGGCTACCACATCCAAGGAAGGCAGCAGGCGCGTAAATTACCCAATCCCGGCACGGGGAGGTAGTGACGAGAAATAACAATATGGACCTCTCTAACGATGGTCCATAATTGGAATGAATTGAGCATAAATCCTTCAATAAGGATCAAGTGGAGGGCAAGTCTGGTGCCAGCAGCCGCGGTAATTCCAGCTCCACTAGCGTATATTAAAGTTGTTGCGGTTAAAACGTTCGAAGTTGATTCCCCGTCCAGACACGCGATCGCCGCGGGCGCCCGGCACACGCCGGATACGTTCGTGCGCGAGCTCGCGGCTGCGACTCACAATGGTGTGCCTGGGCGTCAACCTCGTGATCGGTCGGGCACGTCCCGAGCCGGTGCGTGGTGCCCGGGCAGCTCCCATTTACCTTGAACAAATTAGAGTGCTTCAAGCAGGCTAGTACAAAAGCGTCCACACCCGCCCAGGGTTGGCGTTGGCCGAGAATAATCTTGCATGGAATAATGGAACATGACCTCGGTCTGAGTCTTTTGGTTGGTTTTGTATAGACCCAGAGGTAATGATTAACAGAAGTAGTTGGGGGCATTGGTATTACGGCGCGAGAGGTGAAATTCGTAGACCGTCGTAGGACCAACTGAAGCGAAAGCGTTTGCCATGGATGCTTTCATTAATCAAGAACGAAAGTTAGAGGATCGAAGGCGATTAGATACCGCCCTAGTTCTAAACCGTAAACGATGCCAATCAGCAATTGGGAGACGCTACTACATTCGGTGCTCTCAGTAGCTTCCGGAAACCAAAATCGGGTTCCGGGGGAAGTATGGTTGCAAAGTTGAAACTTAAAGGAATTGACGGAAGGGCACCACAAGAAGTGGAGCTTGCAGAGGCGTTTGACAGTTGACAGCGAACGGTGGTGTTTCCGTGAGCTGCGCAAAAAATTGTCGAAAAAAGGTGAAAAAAGTGTTTAAATTCTTTACAGAGTGCTTTAAAAGTGATAAAAAGGCGTTTGTTATCATTTGGAAGTGAATTTGGACCAAAAAACAGGAAAAACAGTGAAAGTGTGGTATAAACAAAACCCCATACATTTTGTATGGAGGGGTTTTTCACTGATTTGGCGGCTCTAAGCAACCGTTTTAGATGCGGTTTTCGCTGAAAACGCAAGACTGGGAGCCAATTTAGTGTTTCGACGGAAAAACGGTGGATGCCGGTGGTCTGTACGCGGAAAAAACTGTAAAAAACATTCCGGCTATAGAAGAAGAAGAAGAAGAAGAAACTGTTTCTTGAAGCGTGCAGAAAAAGTGTCCGGATCTAATCGGAAGTGGTTTAAATCGTTAGATCGTGTCGTGATTAGTGGGTACAAGTGAAAACAGACCGAAAATCGGTTCATTTGGGCCGGAAAAAAAGTGTGGGAAAAAATCCAGATTGTGACGTTTCCACGTGGCGTCTTGTTCCGGATCTCACTTTTTCACCCAATACGCAACGGATCTGGACGCATGTGGTGTTAAAAGAAGCGGAAAAGTGCCAGCTAGTGAAATAGTGCAAAAAACCGGAAAGAAAACGGTGAAAAAATAACCAAAAAAAGTGCATTTATAGTGGTGACAAAAATTTGACATTGGACATGTCCCATGACCCATGGGACAAAAATAAATTCCCATGGGACAAAAAAATTCTGACATTAGTAAAATTTTTTCAATTAAGAAAAAGTGTGTCATAAAATCGTGTAAACCAGTGGAGATTATTCAGAAAACTCTATAATAATTTTCGGGACATCTTGATAATTTTCCCTGCCACCCATTTCCCCCCCGCACCCCTGACCGAAAGGGAAAAAAATCCCTTAATAAGGGAAAATAAGGAATTGGGCGGGAAAATTCGAAAAGTGTACGGAAAATTCTAAAAACCGGTGGAAAGTGTTGAGAAAATCATATGCAACTTTTGGGTGGTGAAACGAGAGTTCCCCGCTCCCCATACCCCCCCCTCCCCCTTCGTCCGAGCGCCGACGAGCGCCTTAATAAGGGAAATAGTGAGCGGAAATTTTTAAATAAGTACGGAAAATTCCGGGTGTGGTTTTTCCCGTATAACGTGAGGAGGACAAATTTTTCAAGAGTTTTCTGGGGCCCACCGCAAACCCCACTTCCCCCCACCCTCGCCTGAATATTGGCAAACTTTCAAAAAGGGGGATATTTAGGGGAATTCAGTGCGAGTGCGTGAAAATTTGTGTGGTGTGTGTCCGAAGCCCCTCCGCCCCCCCCACCTGAAACGGGAAACCATCCCAAACCGTGGAGACTTGGGTGGGTAGGACAGGCGACGAACCTGCTAAGTGTTAGCGAGCAGGAAATCTTCCCGGTTTTCGTCATCTGGCGGGAGATGACGTAAATGGCGGATAGTTTGCGCCCATCAACTCAAGATGGGATCAGACACCGACAACGGGGAGTCGGAATCTGATGTTCCGGTGTTCCGGAATCACTGAAGAAGGCGGGTGGTGAAGAAACGGCGTATAGGTGAGCCACCTCTTCAGCCACGAGTGGTGTTGGAGCCGATTGAGGTTTCACCAAGAACAATGGCGGCTTTCCATGGCACGACGCCACAGGAACCAGTGGCAACCAGCGAGGAGAATAATTCGGGTTTGCCGGCCTCCGCCGTCCCGATGGTGGTGGTTCTCTCCTCCCCCGAGCCAACCTCTTTAGAGGAAGAGATGCGGGAGGAGAATGGCTCACGGAGGACCGCAGCCACTACACCACCGATTCCGTCACCACGTAGGGTGACCTCACCGGAAGCAACGGCTGCTACCGTTCGACCAGTGAATTCGAATGGGGCGCCGGAGGGATCGCACCAGCTCATCGAGAGACTGTTGCAGAAGCTGGAAACGATGACCGAGAGGCTGACCCAAGTGACGGAGAGGCTGGAAGCCAGGCGACCAGGAGAATTAAAGTTCTTAGGCGAGAGCTTGAACTCTATAGGATGGGGACACGGACGGTGTCGGAGATGTACTCCTCCCGCGTTGGTACGGGCTTGGGAAACCAAGCGGTATCCCAGCCTGGACCCCAGTAAGAAGACCGTTAAGCGGTCTCAAAAGCGCACGAGGCACTGACCCGTGAGACAAGCGGTTCCTGCCCACCATCGGTTGCTGGAGTTGCAGGACCAATTGCGCGCTGAAGCGGAAAAGGAAAGGCTAGCAGGCAGCAGAGACCGGGGGTGAAGCAGTCCGCCCTCAAACCGCAGCAGCTGTCTTATCGGACGTCCTGTCACCTGGGTGGCAACGGTTGGGCAGAGGCCTCCGAGCAGCCTCAGCAACAACAGCGGCCCCAGCCGCCAAAGGCACCCCAAACGTTTCCCCAACCAGCCCAACGGACAAGTAGGAGACGACCAGACGCCATACTGGTGATACCGGCACCAGGCGTGAGCTTTGCCGATATTGTATCGACCGATCCGGACCGCCCCTGCGCTAGAGGATGCGC
>NW_023405141.1:0-7500 GCF_013141755.1 Anopheles stephensi
CACTAACCATCTTTCGATAATGCCCGTGTTGCAGATATAATCCCAACACCTACAGGCTTTATTATGTACATCGAACGTTACATACGATGCACCCGTATCCCGGACTTGTAATTTTTCGGGTTCCACCTCCGACAATGTATCTCTACTGTGCATTACGTACCTTATAACGCACGGCACCCATTGGGTGACTCCACTTAACCATCTTTCGATAATGCCCGTGTTGCAGAGATAATCCCAACACCTCCAGGCTTTATATGTACATCGAACGTTTACATACGATGCACCCCGTTTCCCGGACTTGTACATTTTTGGGTTCCACCTCCCGACAATGTATCCTACTGTGCATTACGTACCTGATAACGCACGGCACCATTGGGTGACTCCACTTAACCATCTTTCGATAATGGCCCGTGTTGCAGATATAATCCCAACACCTACCAGGCTTTATATGTACATCGAACGTTACATACGATGCACCCCGTATTCCCGGACTTGTACATTTTTCGGGGTTCCACCTCCCGACAATGTATCTCTACGTGTGCATTACGTACCTGATAACGCAACGGCAACCCATATGGGTGACTCCACTTAAACATCTTTCGATAATGCCCAGTGTTGCAGATATAATCCCACACCTACCAGGCTTTATATGTACATCGAAACGTTACATACGATGCACCCCGTATTCCCGGACTTGTACATTTTTCGGGTTCCACCTCCCGACAATGTATCTCTACTGTGGCATTACGTACCGTATAACGCACGGCACCATTGGGTGACTCCACTTAACCATACTTTCGAATAATGCCCGTGTTGCAGATCATAATCCCACCACCTACCAGGCTTTATATGTACAATCGAACGTTACATACGATGCACCCGTATTCCCGGCTTGTACATTTTTCGGGTTCCACCTCCCGACAATGTATCTCTACTGTGCATTACGTACCTGATAACGCACGGCACCCATTGGGTGACTCCACTTAACCATCTTTCGATAATGCCCGTGTTGCAGATATAATCCCAACACCTACCAGGCTTTATATGTACATCGAACGTTACATACGATGCACCCCGTATTCCCGGACTTGTACATTTTTCGGGTTCCACCTCCCGACAATGTATCTCTACTGTGCATTACGTACCTATAACGCACGGCACCCATTGGGTGACTCCACTTAACCATCTTTCGATAATGCCCGTGTTGCAGATATAATCCCAACACCTACCAGGCTTTATATGTACATCGAACGTTACATACGATGCACCCCGTATTCCCGGACTTGTACATTTTTCGGGTTCCACCTCCCGACAATGTATCTCTACTGTGCATTACGTACCTTATAACGCACGGCACCCATTGGGTGACTCCACTTAACCATCTTCGATAATGCCCGTGTTGCAGATATAATCCCAACACCTACCAGGCTTTATATGTACATCGAACGTTACATACGATGCACCCCGTATTCCCGGACTTGTACATTTTTCGGGTTCCACCTCCCGACAATGTATCTCTACTGTGCATTACGTACCTTATAACGCACGGCACCCATTGGGTGACTCCACTTAACCATCTTTCGATAATGCCCGTGTTGCAGATATAATCCCAACACCTACCAGGCTTTATATGTACATCGAACGTTACATACGATGCACCCCGTATTCCCGGACTTGTACATTTTCTTGTACATACTACCGGGCCAGGACGTGCCTTGCGTCCACCATAACACCACCAGGCGTAGGTCGCCTGAGAGGATCGATGCGAACGCATCTCTACAACTTGAAACTCCTAGCCTGAAGTCCCGTCGTTTGCGGGCGGTCGGTGGGCATCGAAACTAGTCAAGTCCACGGTCGGCGAGGTCGGCGGCCACCGGCGTTCCCTATGGTCAGGTACTAACACGTGCAGTGCGACCCCGCGCGATGCGGCCCAGTCTATGAAGCGGGGATGAGGCGCCAGGCTGCAGAGGCAGTTCCAGCGGATCTCGGAGGGTTGTTAGGCCCGCTAGCTTCCGATTGCCCATTAGGTTTTGAAGCGCTATCAGCTCGGATTGGTTACGACCTTAGAGGCGTTCAGGCATAATCCAGCGGACGTAGCGTCATACCAAAGTCCGGTCGAACTAGTATTGAGCCAGTGGTCCGTACCTGTGGTTCCTCTCGTACTGCACAGGAGTTCCGTTACGATAGCACGTATTAGCACACACCAGTAGGGTAAAACTAACCTGTCTCACGACGGTCTAAACCCAGCTCACGTTCCCTTGAAAGGGTGAACAATCCTACGCTTGGGGAATTTTGCTTCACAATGATAGGAAGAGCCGACATCGAAGGATCAAAAAGTCACGTCGCTATGAACGCTTGGCGACCACAAGCCAGTTATCCCTGTAGTGGCGATCGAGCAGCCGAACAGTGCAGACGCATCCACGCTGTGCTCCGCGAGGAAAAAGTGAAGTGGTGAAAACTCGGGAAATTCGGTAGTTAGGACAGTGGATTTTTGTGTCCGGCCCCCGATTGCCATCCTGAACCCCCCCTCCGAATTTTTCCGGAAAATTCGGAAAACTGGGGGAGTTTTTCGGGGAACGGTTTTCCGGGAATAACTCGCGTATTAGTGGACCGATTTGTTTAAGTGACGTATCAAAAGAAGCGCGCTATTGAGACGCACCAAACAGTGAAGACAGAACTAACGATTTCATGGAGTACGCCATTTTGTGGACGTTTAAAGTGCAAAACTTTGAGTGATTATAACTCTCAAACTATAAGTGCTGGCAGAGAGCTTGCCATATAGTGGTTTGTGCGTTTTCCGGAGGCGAACAAGCTGTGAAAATTCCAGGCGGATCCGTGGAAAACCTCGCGGAGTTATAGGCGGGGGAAATTTCCACCCAAAAAAAGCACGCGGTTTTCGGTGTCGCGAAAATGGCGGCGTGTGTGTGAAATTTTGGCGTCGGTTAAAAGTGAGGTTGGAATTTCAAATCTTCCGGACGGAACACCCGGCACCCGGTGTTCGAACGGGTTGTCCGCCCTGGTTTCCTGGAGTTCCCGGCGGGCCTTTTCTGCCCCCCCTTGGTGTACCAGGTGGTCAGTCCACCGATCCAGGCGTGCGACCCCTCCATCGACGCGTCTCGAAGAGGGGAGTTCGGAAGTGGCCACCCCGCCCCCCCACCACCCACCACCAGCCCCCCAGAGCGGATAAACCCCCCCCGGAGACGGTTTTTCCGAGTTTTCCCGGGGAAGGAGGGGAGATAGACGATCGGGGTCTTCGGACGGATTGTTCGGGCGGGTGCCCCCCACCCACCCCCGCAAAAACCCAACCAGTTTTCCACCACCAGGGGGCGTTCCAGCCGGAAAAGTGTGCAGCAGAAGAGTTTTCCGGGCGTAGCGGGAAAACCAGGCGTCTCCCGATAGGGGTTTGTTCGGGGAGGGGTGTCCGTTTACCTCGAAGAATACCCCCCCGCAAGGGTTTTCCCCCACCCCCCCTGGAAAATAGCGTTTTTTCCGGGCCCCCCCCGTCGCCGAATCATACGCCGCACCCCACCGAGTGGGGTATCGATCGACGCGGCTTGCAGAGAGGAAGCATCTGAACATCATCCCGCCCCCCTACCTCCACCCACCACCCCCCAGAGCGGAAAAACCGCGTCTAAAACGGTTTTTTTCTGTTTTTCTGGCAGAAGGAGGGGGAAACGAGCGTCGGGTTCTTCGGCAAGGTTGTGGACAACACCATCACACGCCAAATCGCCGTTGGGTCCGAGACGATTGGACGTCATTTGGGGGAGTTACGCCCGGAAAAGCGTTTTTTGGGTTTTCCCAATTTTCCGACCGCACCCCCCAACGCGACCCCTCTTTCGACGCAGCCTGAGACGAGGATTGCGGGGAACACCATCCCGCCCCCCTACCTCCACCCACCACCCCCCCAGAGCGGAAAAACCGCGTCTTAAACGGTTTTTTCTGTTTTTCTGGCAGAAGGAGGGGGACACGAGCGTCGAGTTCTTCGGCAAGGTTGTGCACAACATCATTACACACCAAATCGCCGTTGGGTCCGAGACGATTGGACGTCATTTGGGGGAGTTACGCCCGGAAAAGCGTTTTCTGGGTTTTCCCAATTTTCCGACCGCACCCCCCAACGCGACCCCTCTATCGACGCAGCCTGAGACGAGGATTGCGGGGAACACCATCCCGCCCCCCTACTTCCACCTACCACCCCCCCAGAGCGGAAAAACCACGTCTGAAACGGTTTTTCCTGTTTTTCTGGAAGAAGGAGGGGGAAACGAGCGTCGAGTTCTTCTGGAAGATTGTGCACAACATCATCACACACCAAATCGCCGTTGGGTTCGAGACAATTGGAAGCCATTTGGGGGAGTTACGCTCGGAAAAGCGTGTTTTGGGTTCTCCATTATTGCGGCAGAAACCCTCACCACCAGAGGGCGTCGGAGTGAGGTATGAGCAGATTACTGCGTCCTCGGACGGTGTCCGTGGACACTACCATGATGGAGGGCGCGAAAAAACTCACCGCTGAGCCGAAAGTGTTGCTTACTCGCAGCAGCACAGCATCGAGCAGTACGACGAAGGCGACGAAGGCGACTTCCAGCAACAAGCCAGCTCCTGAGGCTCCTGAGGCGGCGCCTGTTATGGCGTCGTTGGCATCGCTGGAGAACACGCTCGCGATAATGTCCGATGAGCTTATAAGCACTCGGTTGTTGCTGCAGGCAAATCTGGATGAGCGCAAGGGGCTTCTTGACATGATCAAGGACCTTCAACGGGCGAAGGAGGAAGCTGACAGCCGGCACTGGAAGGAAGTGCAAGCACTGCGGGAGGAAATTCGCGAGATGGCTGAGCTTATCCGGAAGCTTGCAGCCAAACAAGATGCCTCTCCAGACGCGCCACTACAACCAGTTGCACAGCGCAGCCAGGCGGCCACCGGGTCGCAGCAGCAGCAGCAGGCGAAGCAGCAACAGCAGCAGGCGAAACAGCAACAGCAGCAGCAGCAGAAGCAGCGGCAGCAGCAGCAGCAGCAGCAGCAGCAGCAGAAGCAGCAGCAGAAGCAGCAGCAGCAGCAGCAGCAGCAGCAGCAGCAGCAGCAGCAGCAGCAGCAACAACAGCAGCAGCAGAAACGGCAGACGGGTGAGCGAAGCCAGCAGCCATCCAGCGACTTCCCCACCCTTACTGCTGCAGAGGATGCGATCGGCGATAACGGTGGCTCGTGGGCGCAAGTTGTCCGGCGCCCGGCTCGTAAGCAGCCACCACAGCAGCAGAAAACAGCAGCAGCACAGCCGGCGTCCAAAAACCAGCAGCAGGCGCAGGCTCCAACAAACGTGACTAATCGGCAGCCAAAACATCGTCCCGACGCCATCGAAGTCACGCCAGGCGAGGGTCAAGCCTACTTGGAGGCCTACCGGATGATTCGCTCGGCGACAGAACTGGCCCATCTGTCTGAGGTGCTCGGAATTGGACGGCGAACATCACGCTCGCGATTGGTTATGAGCTTGCCGGAATCCGCAAACTCGTTGGAGGTGTTTAACGCAGTGAAGGCATTCTGCGATAAAACAACTCCATCACTCGGTTGCAGACTTATCACCAACAAAGTCGAGGTTCGAGTAGATCATATCGACCCTTTAGCGGCGGTGAAGGAGGTGGCGGAAGCGCTGACAGCCCTTTCGGGGGAACCCATCAGCGAGAAGGAGGTTCGCCTGATCACGATGAACGACTCGACGAAGATGGCCTGGGTTCGAGTCTCCGAGAAGGCGGCGGAGAAGCTGGCAGGACAGCACATCAAGGTGATGTACACCTCGAGTCCTGTCAGCCGCGTGCAGCAACGACAGGATTGGCTGCAACGATGCTTCCGTTGCCTGGAACTCGGCCACGTGCAGGCGAAGTGCAAGAGCGCGATCGATCGATCGGACGCCTGCATCCGATGCGGGAAGACGAGCCATCTGGCGATGGATTGCCAGGAGGAGCCGTGTTGCGCGATTTGCAAGGGCCCGCACTCGATAGGTCACCCGACCTGCCGACGTTAAAAGTCCTGCAGATCAATCTCGGGCGGAGCCGTGCAGCTCAAGATCTTATGCTGCAGACGGCGAAGGAGGTTGGCGCGCATGTTGTCATCGCCAGCGAACTGTACAGGCCTCCGCGTGACAACATCAAATGGGCGATCGACGAGCAGCAGAACGTGGCTATTGTTGCAACCGGCGAATACCCCATTCAACATCTTGGAGGAAGCGCAGCCTCGGGATTGGTGGTTGCAACAATCGGGGGCGTTGCCTTTGCCAGCTGTTACGCACCGCCCAGCATCAGCAATGCGGAGTTCGACGACTATTTGGAAGCAGTAGAAATGGCGCTCGCCGGGTATCCTGCAACGGTGCTAGCAGGCGACTTTAATGCGTGGAACGAGGAATGGGGCAGCGCTCGCACAACATCGCGAGGCGAGAATCTGATGGGAACGGTCAACCATCTCGGGCTGCTGACGCTGAACCTTGGAAGCGAGCCAACGTTCACCGGCAACGGAGTCGCACGTGAAAGCGTGATCGACGTGAGCTTTGCCTCGCCAAGCGTCGCAGTTCCGGGTGAATGGAGTATCGTCAACAAATACTCTGGCAGTGACCACAGGTACATCGCATTCAGCGTAGCCATTCCAAGTAGGCGAACAAGCCAGAGTGGACGACATCAGCAGCATCAACACCAGCTACAGCGACGAGGAGGGCTGCACAACACCAGCGGCCTAGCAAGGCACGCCGGAGTGAGGTGGAAGACGGCACAGTTCGATCGCGAGTGCTTTGAGATAGCGCTCTCAAACAGCCGCTTCAGCCTCGCATCAACTCCGGACGAACTGCTCGTCGGCTTAACTGCTGCTTGTGACGGGGTCATGCAGCGAGTCACCGGGCCAACCTTTCGTGTCTCGCCGAAGATGTACTGGTGGACGCCTGAGATCGAGCGGTTGCGGGAGTGCTGCGCAGTCGCTGAGGGACAACGCCATCGGGCTACCACTCCTGAAGATCGAGCCGTCGCATCTTCCGATCTTCTTCGGCAACGCGGGCTGCTTGCGCAGGAAATCCTCCACAGCAAGGAACGATGCATGCAGGAGCTGATCGATAGCGTGGAGGATGATGTGTTCGGGATGGGGTACAAGGTGGTGATGGCCAAACTGCGCAGTCGCACACCACCTGAGACTGATCGCGCAGTTCTACAGCCGATTGTAGACACCCTATTCCCGACACATCCGCCGTTCGAGTGGCCAGCGATTGAGATGGACGACGAAGCGGATGTATCACCGATCACCAGCGAGGAGGTGATTATGGCCGCAACGAGGATGGCGTCGTCAAAAGCTCCGGGACTTGACGGCATCCCAAATGCAGCGCTAAAGGAAGCAGTGCGCCAGCACCCGGAGGTGTTCGCGCGAGTCTACGGCGATCTTCTGCAGCGCGGCGAGTTCCCGAGGCCATGGAAGAAGGCGCGGTTGGTGCTGATTGCCAAGCCAGGCAAGCCAGCTGGGGACCCGTCTTCGTATCGCCCGCT
>NW_023405141.1:17500-22500 GCF_013141755.1 Anopheles stephensi
CTTCGGGGACCTTCATTTCGTTCTCAGTTGGTACCCCTATTTCGGTCTTTGGACACCTCGTCTTACCCGTATAACTCACTTTAGGTCCACTTATTTGCCTGATATCTCATCGTGAACCCGTTTTTCGTACACCGTACACACCTAGGAACACCACATATGCGTTTCCCTTTCGATCGTGAAGTTTTCAAATTTTTCGATTTTTGGTCCTAGAAATTCATGAACGGTGGGAGACCAAAATTTTTCATAAAAAAAAAATTTTCACCGTTTGACCATAAAAACCTTCTTTTCGTACATACCCCATCATTTCTTCACGTTTTAGGCCATTTCTGAAATTTTCGCTTCGATAGTGTGTCCCCTATAATACAAAATGAACATTTTGCATCTCCCACAAGTGGCCATTTTTTTCCGCCACTGAAGAACACGACCTCGGGAACTCGGACCTAGGACGTGGCCATGTAAGTCATAGGCCACCCCAACTTTTGCAAAATACTGTTTCTTTTCACTTTTCATGATCTAAGGCGCGTTCCGACGGCGTTTTGAACAAATTTATGAGAAAAAAAATTTTGACCCTCGGACCAAAATTTTTTCGTTCGGGGCCCCATGGCCTATGGCCAGTATGGGAACTCGGGATGCCGATATGACAAAATTTGTCAAAAAATCACTAAAAAGTCGCTATGGCCCATTATTTAGAGCTTGTTGAGACCTTTCTAAAACACCTTGGTTGACCCCTGTCCGATAAGTAGTTTTCGAGATATTCGAGAAAATGTGATTTTTTGGGACTTAGAAAATTTTTGACCCGTACCCTAAGAAAAAGTGATTTTTTCATAGGACAATTTTTTCTTCGCAAATACTGTTTGGTTTCACTTTTCATTATTAGAAACGCGTTCCGAAGCCATTTTCATCAAAATCTCGTGAAAAAAAAATTTCACCCCCGGACCAAAAGTTGGCCGTTCGGTGCCCTATGGCCTATGGCCAGTATGGGAACCAAGGATGCCGATATGCGAAAAAGTGTCAAAAAATCACTTGAAAGTCGCTATGGCTCATTAAATAGAGCTTGTAAAGACCTTTCTAAAACACCTTGGTTGACCCCTGTCCGATACGTAGTTTTCGAGATATTCGAGAATAAGTGATTTTTTGGGACTTAGAAAATTTTTGACCCGTACCCTAAGAAAAAGTGATTTTTTCATAGGACAATTTTTTCTTCGCAAATACTGTTTGGTTTCACTTTTCATTATTAGAAACGCGTTCCGAAGCCATTTTCATCAAAATCTCGTGAAAAAAAAATTTCACCCCCGGACCAAAAGTTGGCCGTTCGGTGCCCTATGGCCTATGGCCAGTATGGGAACCAAGGATGCCGATATGCGAAAAAGTGTCAAAAAATCACTTGAAAGTCGCTATGGCTCATTAAATAGAGCTTGTAAAGACCTTTCTAAAACACCTTGGTTGACCCCTGTCCGATACGTAGTTTTCGAGATATTCGAGAATAAGTGATTTTTTGGGACTTAGAAAATTTTCGACCATGACATATATGAAAAGTGATTTTTTCATAGGACAATTTTTTCTTCGCAAATACTGTTTGGTTTCACTTTTCATTATTAGAAACGCGTTCCGAAGCCATTTTCATCAAAATCTCGTGAAAAAAAAATTTCACCCCCGGACCAAAAGTTGGCCGTTCGGTGCCCTATGGCCTATGGCCAGTATGGGAACCAAGGATGCCGATATGCGAAAAAGTGTCAAAAAATCACTTGAAAGTCGCTATGGCTCATTAAATAGAGCTTGTAAAGACCTTTCTAAAACACCTTGGTTGACCCCTGTCCGATACGTAGTTTTCGAGATATTCGAGAATATGTGATTTTTTGGGACTTAGAAAATTTTTGACCCGTACCCTAAGAAAAAGTGATTTTTTCATAGGACAATTTTTTCTTCGCAAATACTGTTTGGTTTCACTTTTCATTATTAGAAACGCGTTCCGAAGCCATTTTCATCAAAATCTCGTGAAAAAAAAATTTCACCCCCGGACCAAAAGTTGGCCGTTCGGTGCCCTATGGCCTATGGCCAGTATGGGAACCAAGGATGCCGATATGCGAAAAAGTGTCAAAAAATCACTTGAAAGTCGCTATGGCTCATTAAATAGAGCTTGTAAAGACCTTTCTAAAACACCTTGGTTGACCCCTGTCCGATACGTAGTTTTCGAGATATTCGAGAATATGTGATTTTTTGGGACTTAGAAAATTTTCGACCATGACCATATATGAAAAGTGATTTTTTCATAGGACAATTTTTTCTTCGCAAATACTGTTTGGTTTCACTTTTCATTATTAGAAACGCGTTCCGAAGCCATTTTCATCAAAATCTCGTGAAAAAAAAATTTCACCCCCGGACCAAAAGTTGGCCGTTCGGTGCCCTATGGCCTATGGCCAGTATGGGAACCAAGGATGCCGATATGCGAAAAAGTGTCAAAAAATCACTTGAAAGTCGCTATGGCTCATTAAATAGAGCTTGTAAAGACCTTTCTAAAACACCTTGGTTGACCCCTGTCCGATACGTAGTTTTCGAGATATTCGAGAATAATGTGATTTTTTGGGACTTAGAAAATTTTCGACCATGACATATATGAAAAGTGATTTTTTCATAGGACAATTTTTTCTTCGCAAATACTGTTTGGTTTCACTTTTCATTATTAGAAACGCGTTCCGAAGCCATTTTCATCAAAATCTCGTGAAAAAAAAATTTCACCCCCGGACCAAAAGTTGGCCGTTCGGTGCCCTATGGCCTATGGCCAGTATGGGAACCAAGGATGCCGATATGCGAAAAAGTGTCAAAAAATCACTTGAAAGTCGCTATGGCTCATTAAATAGAGCTTGTAAAGACCTTTCTAAAACACCTTGGTTGACCCCTGTCCGATACGTAGTTTTCGAGATATTCGAGAATATGTGATTTTTTGGGACTTAGAAAATTTTTGACCCGTACCCTAAGAAAAAGTGATTTTTTCATAGGACAATTTTTTCTTCGCAAATACTGTTTGGTTTCACTTTTCATTATTAGAAACGCGTTCCGAAGCCATTTTCATCAAAATCTCGTGAAAAAAAAATTTCACCCCCGGACCAAAAGTTGGCCGTTCGGTGCCCTATGGCCTATGGCCAGTATGGGAACCAAGGATGCCGATATGCGAAAAAGTGTCAAAAAATCACTTGAAAGTCGCTATGGCTCATTAAATAGAGCTAGTAAAGACCTTTCTAAAACACCTTGGTTGACCCCTGTCCGATAAGTAGTTTTCGAGATATTCGAGAATATGTGATTTTTTGGGACTTAGAAAATTTTCGACCATGACATATATGAAAAGTGAATTTTTCATAGGACCAAAAAGTTTGTCCAAATAGGGTTTTGGTTCACTTTTTATGGTCAGATAAGTGATCCGATGCTATTTTCATGATCATTAGAGGGATTTCACGCTGTGACCAAAAATTTTCATACTTCATACTTGTCCCGGTGCCGTATATGGGAGGACCGGGGGAACATGTCTTCGTAAGTCGTGATGTTCAGTGACGGATTTCTGGGACTTAGAAAAAAAATGTGCTCTCAGGCACATTATATGTTTCATACACACATGATTTTCATTGTTCATACTTGTCCCGGTGCCGTACATGGGAGGACCGGGGGAACATGTCTTCGTAAGTCGTGATGTTCAGTGACGGATTTCTGGGACTTAGAAAAAAATGTGCTCTCAGGCACATTATATGTTTCATACACACATGATTTTCATTCTTCATACTTGTCCCCGTGCCGTATATGGGAGGACCGGGGGAACATGTCTTCGTAAGTCGTGATGTTCAGTGACGGATTTCTGGGACTTAGAAAAAAAATGTGCTCTCAGGCACATTATATGTTCCATACACACATGATTTTCATTCTTCATACTTGTCCCCGTGCCGTATATGGGAGGACCGGGGGAAGATGTGTTTGTAAGTCGTGATGTTCAGTGACGGATTTCTGGGACTTAGAAAAATAAATGTACCCTTAGGCACATTATTTGTATCAATAATTGTATCCCCAGCCTTTCATGGGGAACTTTTCCGTATTCCCGGACTTGTACATTTTTCGGGTTCCACCTCCCGACAATGTATCTCTACTGTGCATTACGTACCTGATAACGCACGGCACCCATTGGGTGACTCCACTTAACCATCTTTCGATAATGCCCGTGTTGCAGATATAATCCCAACACCTACCAGGCTTTATATGTACATCGAACGTTACATACGATGCACCCCGTATTCCCGGACTTGTACATTTTTCGGGTTCCACCTCCCGACAATGTATCTCTACTGTGCATTACGTACCTGATAACGCACGGCACCCATTGGGTGACTCCACTTAACCATCTTTCGATAATGCCCGTGTTGCAGATATAATCCCAACACCTACCAGGCTTTATATGTACATCGAACGTTACATACGATGCACCCCGTATTCCCGGACTTGTACATTTTTCGGGTTCCACCTCCCGACAATGTATCTCTACTGTGCATTACGTACCTGATAACGCACGGCACCCATTGGGTGACTCCACTTAACCATCTTTCGATAATGCCCGTGTTGCAGATATAATCCCAACACCTACCAGGCTTTATATGTACATCGAACGTTACATACGATGCACCCCGTATTCCCGGACTTGTACATTTTTCGGGTTCCACCTCCCGACAATGTATCTGTACTGTGCATTACGTACCTTATAACGCACGGCACCCATTGGGTGACTCCACTTAACCATCTTTCGATAATGCCCGTGTTGCAGATATAATCCCAACACCTACCAGGCTTTATATGTACATCGAACGTTACATACGATGCACCCCGTATTCCCGGACTTGTACATTTTCTTGTACATACTACCGGGCCAGGACGTGCCTTGCGTCCACCATAACACCACCAGGCGTAGGTCGCCTGAGAGGATCGATGCGAACGCATCTCTACAACTTGAAACTCCTAGCCTGAAG
>NW_023405141.1:30000-32500 GCF_013141755.1 Anopheles stephensi
CAAGCGTATATTACTGGTAGGATCAACCAGAATTCGTCTTCGTCAATTGCTTGTTCGATATTTTTTGTCTACCAGGGCACCAGTCCCCGCAGACTCTCTTTCTACGTTCATCAGGTGACACAATCTTTGTTGTGACCACTCTCATTGACCTGCGGCAGTACACCGACTCCACAGCGCCAATAACCACACGAGCAAAGGTTGTTCAGGAGGATGTCAGATTATCGATGTACATCGTACACCAACATTTGACGTACCGAGGCATTACACCCCGCACGCCCCCAACAGGACCAATCAAGGCTCGCATACGACCTGCGACTTACTGCGGCTCCCTGAAGGTCCCCGTAGGACGACCATCACCAGTTAAGGTGTAGTTGACTTGTCAGGGCACGGTAGTCCCCACAAGTCCCCGATTATTCGTGGATATCGTCCTACGATTGTTTCTGACTCCTTTTGCTCCCCGCAGGTCCCCGTAGGACGACCATCACCAGTTAAGGTGTAGTTGACTTGTCAGGGCACGGTAGTCCCCACAAGTCCCCGATTATTCGTGGATATCGTCCTACGAGTTTTTGTGACCCTTGGGTTCCCGGCAGGTCCCCGTAGGACAACCATCACCAGTTAAGGTGTAGTTGACTTGTCAGGGCACGGTGGTCCCCACAAGTCCCCGATTATTCGGAGATATTGTCCTACGAGTTTTTGTGACCCTTTTGTTCCCCGCAGGTCCCCGTAGGACGACCATCACCAGTTAAGGTGTAGTTGACTTGTCAGGGCACGGTAGTCCCCACAAGTCCCCGATTATTCGTGGATATCGTCCTACGAGTTTTTGTGACCCTTGGGTTCCCGAACTTTGCTACGATGGTTCTGCCTCCAGAGGAGACTTATGAACACTTCGTATCATTTCTTACACCGAACCATGGGATCGCGAGATTGCTCCCGGATCCCTAATCACCTTACATTTTCGTTTCGTTTCCGTACACTACGATGAGCTAATTCAATTTGTTTGTTCGTCTGGCGAACGTTTTATTGCGGAATTACCGCGGTACTTCCAGCCGGGTATGGCTGCCGTACGACCTACAGGATAGATCATCGAACCACTTTTCGTGCATATTGTCCGTCGAGGGTATCACCTCGATACCCCCAACAGACCTTTGGACACTTCCTCACTACTCCTTGGAGCAGCAATCAGGGAACCATATAGTAGGAACAGCCGAATATGGAACTCTTTTCGTACTTTGGACACCTCCTATAACTTGTATGGCGACTTCGGGGACCTTCATTTCGTTCTCAGTTGGTACCCCTATTTCGGTCTTTGGACACCTCGTCTTACCCGTATAACTCACTTTAGGTCCACTTATTTGCCTGATATCTCATCGTGAACCCGTTTTTCGTACACCGTACACACCTAGGAACACCACATATGCGTTTCCCTTTCGATCGTGAAGTTTTCAAATTTTTCGATTTTTGGTCCTAGAAATTCATGAACGGTGGGAGACCAAAATTTTTCATAAAAAAAAAATTTTCACCGTTTGACCATAAAAACCTTCTTTTCGTACATACCCCATCATTTCTTCACGTTTTAGGCCATTTCTGAAATTTTCGCTTCGATAGTGTGTCCCCTATAATACAAAATGAACATTTTGCATCTCCCACAAGTGGCCATTTTTTTCCGCCACTGAAGAACACGACCTCGGGAACTCGGACCTAGGACGTGGCCATGTAAGTCATAGGCCACCCCAACTTTTGCAAAATACTGTTTCTTTTCACTTTTCATGATCTAAGGCGCGTTCCGACGGCGTTTTGAACAAATTTATGAGAAAAAAAATTTTGACCCTCGGACCAAAATTTTTTCGTTCGGGGCCCCATGGCCTATGGCCAGTATGGGAACTCGGGATGCCGATATGACAAAATTTGTCAAAAAATCACTAAAAAGTCGCTATGGCCCATTATTTAGAGCTTGTTGAGACCTTTCTAAAACACCTTGGTTGACCCCTGTCCGATAAGTAGTTTTCGAGATATTCGAGAAAATGTGATTTTTTGGGACTTAGAAAATTTTTGACCCGTACCCTAAGAAAAAGTGATTTTTTCATAGGACAATTTTTTCTTCGCAAATACTGTTTGGTTTCACTTTTCATTATTAGAAACGCGTTCCGAAGCCATTTTCATCAAAATCTCGTGAAAAAAAAATTTCACCCCCGGACCAAAAGTTGGCCGTTCGGTGCCCTATGGCCTATGGCCAGTATGGGAACCAAGGATGCCGATATGCGAAAAAGTGTCAAAAAATCACTTGAAAGTCGCTATGGCTCATTAAATAGAGCTTGTAAAGACCTTTCTAAAACACCTTGGTTGACCCCTGTCCGATACGTAGTTTTCGAGATATTCGAGAATATGTGATTTTTTGGGACTTAGAAAATTTTTGACCCGTACCCTAAGAAAAAGTGATTTTTTCATAGGACAATTTTTTCTTCGCAAATACTGTTTGGTTTCACTTTTCATTATTAGAAAC
>NW_023405141.1:40000-47500 GCF_013141755.1 Anopheles stephensi
CGCCCGCAAGGCGCCGCCGCCCGTACGTCATGTGCGCCCGGAGGCACACTGCTGACAGCGTTCTAGTTAGCTTGTTTGAGTCGCGTTCGTTAGCGGAATTAACAGACAATCATCCACGAACAAGAAGGCCATGCACCCTACCCTTAAATTGAGAAAGAGCTCTTAATCTGTCTTACCTCGATAAGTTCGGACCTGGTAAGTTTTCCCGTGTGAGCAAATTAAGCCGCAAGCTCCATTCTTAAATTGCATTCGTTTTATCTTTAAAATTATAAATGTTTTGCCACGTTACTTATTTATAACAAAAACGATCAGAAACACGTGACATTATAAACAATCCCTCTCCATTACCGGACGGCCTCCCGACGGAGTCGTAGCCACCGGCTGCATGGCGTCCCTGACTACATTATAAGGTCCGCGCCGCCTAGCTATCGTAAACGCAACAGTAAAAAATGAAGGACTTACGTTTACACACCTAACATTACGAGCGGGCGTGCCGCGGTTCGTCGAGTCTCCATTTTTTCCTAATACTAGCTGAGTAGTACCACCACACTCACACACATATTCACGCTCACTTTGACGCTTACGGTGGACGAACAACATCCCACAAACGTAACGAACACATACGGACCTAACTCTCACGGGCACGGCACGCTCTCTCTCCCACTGCGTCGGGTACGAACATCCGCCAAAGCGGCGACGCAAAATCCGAACGTACCCGAACGAGCGCACGCGCGCTCTCTCGGACTGTGCTAGAACGAACGACCGCCAAAGCGGAGACGGCAAAATGCCGGTCTCCCGGTCGTGTTTTCGCACGCTCGCTGACTGGCCGATCGTTTCGGCCGTAGCTCCCACTCAACGCGTAACGTGTTGTGGTCGCGATGCGGCTTCTCGTCGGCCCGACATTAAGCCGCGATGGCGATCCTGTCGCTCGTGGCGGGTTGGCGTCTCTCGCGCGCCTGTTGGCCCGTCGTCGGGCTAGCCCTCCTCCGTCGGCGGTGCTCTGCTTCGGCGAGTTCGGCCGAACGCAATGCGCATGTACCCGCGCGTAATTGGGCGCGGTATCCCCTGCCGTGGTTCCGCCTTAGCCGACGACGAAGTAACACTTCGGCCGATGGCGGAACCCGTTTCGGGCCGACTGGGCGTTGACTCTCCTGCTGCTGATTGGACGGGTCTGTTGTTGGTCCATGTCCATCTCCCCGATGGCGGATGTCTGCCGTTGCCGGCGTCTTCGCCTTTGGCCACGTTCTGGCTCACGGCGGACCTGTTGCCGCGCGTTCCGCCAGCTCTGGGCGGAACCGATCCCGCCAGCGATGGCCGCGTTCGGCACCCTGCTGCTCCAGCCACCTTTGTTTTTAGAAGCTGCAGCCGTGCTGCCGTGCCGGTCGCTGCAAGCCTCCGGGCTCGACAGCAGAAAACGCTCCACTCATCGGGGGAAATGACGACGCCGTCCGCGTCCGTCCGGAACGCACTCTTATGTCGGCGAACCTCGGACGTGGAACACACGTGCTCTGCCGACTCCACGGTGTTGTCGGCGCAGAAGGGGCAGGTCGGGGCAGAGGTGAAACCCAGAGCATGTCGGTACTCCCGGAAGAATCAGTCGGAATTACCTGGCTAAGGAAGAATCAACCTCGCCGTGCTTCCTACTACCCAGCCGGCAATATCCGGCGCACGCGTGAGCCCATCGTAGGAACCTGTCGCGTCGGATGGGCGGCATCCTGGTCCCACTTGTCTGCCACTTGTCTTAGGTTCCGAGTGCTCCAGCCGCTTGATGACCTCCTTGTCTATCACAAGCCCTCTGCAACGCCGTCCTGGTATACACCGCGCGATCTCGTCCCCTGAGGTGTGCGGGCCAGTCCAGCCAGCTACCGCTTCGTAGCCGACGGTACGAAGGTCCTGGCGACACCTTTCGCCAAAGGTCGCTGCAGCTTCTTCCAGTTTCCGCCTTCACCACTGGAACTTCCCCGCCTCCGCCCAGAGGGTGCCGCGTTCGCACAAGCAAGCTCCACTTCTTGTGGTGCCCTTCCGTCAATTCCTTTAAGTTTCAACTTTGCAACCATACTTCCCCCGGCCCGATTTTGGTTTCCCGAAGCTACTGAGAGCACCGAATGTAGTAGCGTCTCCCAATTGCTGATTGGCATCGTTTACGGTTAGAACTAGGGCGGTATCTAATCGCCTTCGATCCTCTAACTTTCGTTCTTGATTAATGAAAGCATCCATGGCAAACGCTTTCGCTTCAGTTGGTCCTACGACGGTCTACGAATTTCACCTCTCGCGCCGTAATACCAATGCCCCCAACTACTTCCTGTTAATCATTACCTCTGGGTCTATACAAAACCAACAAAAAGACTCAGACCGAGGTCATGTTCCATTATTCCATGCAAGATTATTCTCGGCCAACGCCAACCCTGGGCGGTGTGACGCTTTTGTACTAGCCTGCTTGAAGCACTCTAATTTGTTCAAGGTAAATGGAGCTGCCCGGGCACCACGCACCGGCTCGGGACTGGCCCGACCGATCACGAGTTGACGCCCAGGCACACATTGTGAGTCGCAGCCGCGAGCTCGCGCACGAACGTATCCGGCGTGTGCCGGGCGCCCGCGGCGGTCGCGTGTCTAGGACGGGGAATCAACTCGAACGTTTACAAACCGCAACCACTTTAATATACGCTAGTGGAGCTGGAATTCCGCTGGCTGCTGGCACCAGACTTGCCCTCCACTTGATCCTTATTGAAGGATTATGCTCAAATTCTTCCAATTATGGACCATCGTTAGAGAGGGTTCCATATTGTTATTTCTCGTCCACCCTACCTCCCCGTGCCGGGATTGGGTAATTTACGCGCCTGCTGCCCTTCCTTGGATGTGGTAGCCATTTCTCAGGCTCCCTCTCACGGAATCGAAACACCTTGATTCCCCGTTAACCCGTCGCAACCTATGTGTATCCTCTACACTACCATCAATAGTTGATAGGCAGACATTTGGCCAGATCTGTCAGTCAGGGTCAAAGCGACCATTACGATCGGCATCCTTATCCAGGACTTCAACTCAAGCCGCCCGGGGCGATTGGTTTTACTAATTAAGTGCACCAGTTCCCACCGGCCCGCAAGCGGACAGCGTCCCGGCATGTTTGCATGTATTAGCTCTGCTTTTACCCACAGTTATCCAAGTAACTGATGGGTGGATGATCTTGTGAATTATGGCTGTTGTACTGAGCCTTATGCGGTTCACATTCATTTATGTTTGTACTTAGACATGCATGGCTTTACCTTTGAGACAAGCGATATTACTGGTAGGAATCACCAGAATTCGTCTTCGTCAATTGCTTGTTCGATTTTTTTGTCTACCAGGGCACCAGTCCCCGCAGACTCCTTTCTACGTTCATCAGGTGACACAATCTTTGTTGTGACCACTCTCATTGACCTGCGGCAGTACACCGACTCCACAGCGCCAATAACCACACGAGCAAAGGTTGTTCAGGAGGATGTCAGATTATCGATGTAACATCGTACACCACATTTGACGTACCGAGGCATTACACCCCGGCACGCCCCCAACAGGACCAATCAAGGCTCGCATACGACCTGCGACTTACTGCGGCTCCCTGAAGGTCCCCCGTAAGGACGACCAATCTACCAGTTAAGGTGTAGTTAATTGTCAGGGCACGGTAGTTCCCCACAAGTCCCCGATCTATTTCGTGGATATCGTCCTCGATTGTTTCTGACTCCTTTTGGCTCCCCGCAGGTCCCCGTAGGACGACCATCACCAGTTAAGGGTGTAAGTTGGAACTTGTCAGGGCACGGTAGTCCCCAACAAGTCCCCGATTATCTCGTGGATATCGTCC
Source organism: Anopheles stephensi (assembly GCF_013141755.1). Classification (NCBI taxonomy): domain Eukaryota; kingdom Metazoa; phylum Arthropoda; class Insecta; order Diptera; family Culicidae; genus Anopheles; species Anopheles stephensi. The sequence goes on from NW_023405141.1 coordinate 43,836, forward strand.
TACGAGTTTTTGTGACCCTGGGTTCCCGGCAGGTTCCCCGTAGACAACCATCACCAGTCTTAAGGTGGTAGTTGACTTGTCAGGGCACGGTGGTCCCCACAAGTTCCCGATTATTCGGAGAATTGCTTCCTACTAGTTTTTAGTGACCCTTTTGTTCCCCGCAGGTCCCCGTAGGACGACCAATCACCAGTTAAGTGTAGTTGACTTGTCAGGGCACGGGTAGTCCCCACAAGTCCCCGATTATTCGTGGATATCGTCCTACGAGTTTTAGTGACCCTTGGGTTCCCGAACTTTGCTACGATGGTTCTGCCTCCAGAGGAGACTTATGAACACTTCGTATCATTTCTTACACCGAACCATGGGATCGCGAGATTGCTCCCGGATCCCAATCACCTTACATTTTCGTTTCGTTTCCGTACACTACGATGAGCTAATTCAATTTGTTTGTTCGTCTGGCGAACGTTTTATTGCGGGAATTATCGCGGTACTTCCAGCCGGGTATGGCTTGCCGTACGACCTACAGGATTAGATCATCGAACCACTTTTCGTGCATATTGTCCGTCGAGGGTATCACCTCGATACCCCAACAGACCTTTGGACACTTCCTCACTACTCCTTGGAGCAGCAATCAGGGAACCATATAGTAGGAACAGCCGAATATGGAACTCTTTTCGTACTTTGGACACCTCCTATAACTTGTATGGCGACTTCGGGGACCTTCATTTCGTTCTCAGTTGGTACCCCTATTTCGGTCTTTGGACACCTCGTCTTACCCGTATAACTCACTTTAGGTCCACTTATTTGCCTGATATCTCATCGTGAACCCGTTTTTCGTACACCGTACACACCTAGGAACACCACATATGCGTTTTCCCTTTCGATCGTGAAGTTTTCAAATTTTTCGATTTTTGGTCCTAGAAATTCATGAACGGTGGGAGACCAAAATTTTTCATAAAAAAAAAATTTTCACCGTTTGACCATAAAAACCTTCTTTTCGTACATACCCCATCATTTCTTCACGTTTTAGGCCATTTCTGAAATTTTCGCTTCGATAGTGTGTCCCCTATAATACAAAATGAACATTTTGCATCTCCCACAAGTGGCCATTTTTTTCCGCCACTGAAGAACACGACCTCGGGAACTCGGACCTAGGACGTGGCCATGTAAGTCATAGGCCACCCCAACTTTTGCAAAATACTGTTTCTTTTCACTTTTCATGATCTAAGGCGCGTTTCCGACGGCGTTTTGAACAAATTTATGAGAAAAAAATTTGACCCTCGGACCAAAATTTTTTCGTTCGGGGGCCCCATGGCCTATGGCCAGTATGGGAACTCGGGATGCCGATATGACAAAAATTTGTCAAAAAATCACTAAAAGTCGCTATGGCCCATTAATTTAGAGCTTGTTGAGACCTTTCTAAAACACCTTGGTTGACCCCTGTCCGATAAGTAGTTTTCGAGATATTCGAGAAAATGTGATTTTTTGGGACTTAGAAAATTTTTGACCCGTACCCTAAGAAAAAGTGATTTTTTCATAGGACAATTTTTTTCTTCGCAAATACTGTTTGGTTTCACTTTTCATTATTAGAAACGCGTTCCGAAGCCATTTTCATCAAAATCTCGTGAAAAAAAAATTTCACCCCCCGGACCAAAAGTTTGGCCGTTCGGTGCCCTATGGCCTATGGCCAGTATGGGAACCAAGGATGCCGATATGCGAAAAAGTGTCAAAAAATCACTTGAAAGTCGCTATGGCTCATTAAATAGAGCTTGTAAAGACCTTTCTAAAACACCTTGGTTGACCCCTGTCCGATACGTAGTTTTCGAGATATTCGAGAATAAGTGATTTTTTGGGACTTAGAAAATTTTTGACCCGTACCCTAAGAAAAAGTGATTTTTTCATAGGACAATTTTTTCTTCGCAAATACTGTTTGGTTTCACTTTTCATTATTAGAAACGCGTTCCGAAGCCATTTTCATCAAAATCTCGTGAAAAAAAAATTTCACCCCCGGACCAAAAGTTGGCCGTTCGGTGCCCTATGGCCTATGGCCAGTATGGGAACCAAGGATGCCGATATGCGAAAAAGTGTCAAAAATCACTTGAAAGTCGCTATGGCTCATTAAATAGAGCTTGTAAAGACCTTTCTAAAACACCTTGGTTGACCCCTGTCCGATACGTAGTTTTCGAGATATTCGAGAATATGTGATTTTTTGGGACTTAGAAAATTTTCGACCATGACATATATGAAAAGTGAATTTTTCATAGGACCAAAAGTTTGTTCCAAATAGGGTTTTGGTTCACTTTTTATGGTCAGATAAGTGATCCGATGCTATTTTCATGATCATTAGAGGGATTTCACGCTGTGACCAAAAATTTTCATACTTCATACTTGTCCCGGTGCCGTATATGGGAGGACCGGGGGAAGCATGTCTTCGTAAGTCGTGATGTTCAGTGACGGATTTCTGGGACTTAGAAAAAAATGTGCTCTCAGGCACAATTGATATGTTCACTACACACATAGTTTTTCAGTTCTTCATACACTTATCCCCGTCGCCGGTACATGGGAGGACCTGGGGGCAACATGTCTTCGTGTAGTTCGTGAATGTCTTCAGTGACGGGATTTCTGGGACTTAGAAGAAAAAACTGTGCTCTCAGGCACATTATATGTATTTCAGTACAACCGTTAGTTTTTCACATTCTTTCATACTTGTCCCGTGCCGATATATGGGAAGGAACCGGGGGAACATGGTCTTCGTAAGTCGTGAATGTTCAGTGGACGGATTTCTGGGACTTAGAAAAAAAAGGTGCTCTCAGGCACATTTAATGTTCCATAACACACATTATTTTCATTCTTCCATACTTGTCCCCCGTCGCCGTATATGGGGGAGGACCGGGGGAACATGTCTTCGTAAGTCGTTGATGTTCAGTGACGGATTTCTGGGACTTAGAAAAAAAATGTGCTCCTCAGGCAACTTAATATGTTCCATACACTATTTATTTTCGATTCTTCATACTTGTCCCGTGCCTGTATATGGGAGGACCGGGGGAACATGTCCTTCGTAAGTCGTGATGTTCAGTGACGGATTTCTGGGACTTAGAAAAAAATGTGTCTCTCAGGCACATTATATGTTTCATACACACATGTTTTCATTCTCATACTTGTCCCGTGCGTATATGGGAGGACCGGGGGAACATGTTTGTAAGTCGTGATGTTCAGTGACGGATTTTCTGGGACTTAGAAAAAAATTGTGCTCTCAGGCACATTCTATATGTTCCATACACACATGATTTTCATTCTTCATACTTGTCCCCGTGCCGTATTGGGAGGACCGGGGAACATGTCTTCGTAAGTCGTGATGTTCAGTGACGGATTTCTGGGACTTAGAAAAAAATGTGCTCTCAGGCACATTATATGTTCCATACACACATGATTTTCATTCTTCATACTTGTCCGGTGCCGTATATGGGAGGACCGGGGGAACATGTCTTCGTAAGTCGTGATGTTCAGTGACGGATTTCTGGGACTTAGAAAAAAATGTGCTCTCAGGCACATTATATGTTCCATACACAATTATTTTCATTCTTCATACTTGTCCCCGTGCCGTATATGGGAGGACCGGGGAACATGTCTTCGTAAGTCGTGATGTTCAGTGACGGATTTCTGGGACT
>NW_023405142.1:0-2500 GCF_013141755.1 Anopheles stephensi
GCAAAGGTTGTTCAGGAGGATGTCAGATTATCGATGTACGATCGTACACCAACATTTGACGTACCGAGGCATACACCCCGCACGCCCCAACAGACCAATCAAGGCTCGCATACGACCTGCGACTTACTGCGGCTCCCTGAAGGTCCCCGTAGGACGACCATCACCAGTTAAGGTGTAGTTGACTTGTCAGGGCACGGTAGTCCCCACAAGTCCCCGATTATTCGTGGATATCGTCCTACGATGTTTCTGACTCCTTTTGCTCCCCGCAGGTCCCCGTAGGACGACCATCACCAGTTAAGGTGTAGTTGACTTGTCAGGGCACGGTAGTCCCCACAAGTCCCGATTATTCGTGGATATCGTCCTACGAGTTTTTGTGACCCTTGGGTTCCCGGCAGGTCCCCGTAGGACAACCATCACCAGTTAAGGTGTAGTTGACTTGTCAGGGCACGGTGGTCCCACAAGTCCCCGATTATTCGGAGATATTGTCCTACGAGTTTTTGTGACCCTTTTGTTCCCGCAGGTCCCCGTAGGACGACCATCACCAGTTAAGGTGTAGTTGACTTGTCAGGGCACGGTAGTCCCCACAAGTCCCCGATTATTCGTGGATATCGTCCTACGAGTTTTGTGACCCTTGGGTTCCCGAACTTTGCTACGAGGTTCTGCCTCCAGAGGAGACTTATGAACACTTCGTATCATTTCTTACACCGAACCATGGGATCGCGAGATTGCTCCCGGATCCCTAATCACCTTACATTTTCGTTTCGTTTCCGTACACTACGATGAGCTAATTCAATTTGTTTGTTCGTCTGGCGAACGTTTTATTGCGGAATTACCGCGGTACTTCCAGCCGGGTATGGCTGCCGTACGACCTACAGGATAGATCATCGAACCACTTTTCGTGCATATTGTCCGTCGAGGGTATCACCTCGTACCCCAACAGACCTTGGACACTTCCTCACTACTCCTTGGAGCAGCAATCAGGGACCATATAGTAGGAACAGCCGAATATGGAACTCTTTTCGTACTTTGGACACCTCCTATAACTTGTATGGCGACTTCGGGGACCTTCATTTCGTTCTCAGTTGGTACCCCTATTTCGGTCTTTGGACACCTCGTCTTACCCGTTATAACTCACTTTAGGTCCACTTATTTGCCTGATATCTCATCGTGAACCCGTTTTTCGTACACCGTACACACCTAGGAACACCACATATGCGTTTCCCTTTCGATCGTGAAGTTTCAAATTTTTCGATTTTTGGTCCTAGAAATTCATGAACGGTGGGAGACCAAAATTTTTCATAAAAAAAAATTTTCACCGTTTGACCATAAAACCTTCTTTTCGTACATACCCCATCATTTCTTCACGTTTTAGGCCATTTCTGAAATTTTCGCTTCGATAGTGTGTCCCCTATAATACAAAATGAACATTTTGCATCTCCCACAAGTGGCCATTTTTTTCCGCCACTGAAGAACACGACCTCGGAACTCGGACCTAGGACGTGGCCATGTAAGTCATAGGCCACCCCAACTTTTGCAAAATACTGTTTCTTTTCACTTTTCATGATCTAAGGCGCGTTCCGACGGCGTTTTGAACAAATTTATGAGAAAAAAAATTTTGACCCTCGGACCAAAATTTTTTCGTTCGGGGCCCCATGGCCTATGGCCAGTATGGGAACTCGGGATGCCGATATGACAAAATTTGTCAAAAAATCACTAAAAAGTCGCTATGGCCCATTATTTAGAGCTTGTTGAGACCTTTCTAAAACACCTTGGTTGACCCCTGTCCGATAAGTAGTTTTCGAGATATTCGAGAAAATGTGATTTTTTGGGACTTAGAAAATTTTTGACCCGTACCCTAAGAAAAAGTGATTTTTTCATAGGACAATTTTTTCTTCGCAAATACTGTTTGGTTTCACTTTTCATTATTAGAAACGCGTTCCGAAGCCATTTTCATCAAAATCTCGTGAAAAAAAAATTTCACCCCCGGACCAAAAGTTGGCCGTTCGGTGCCCTATGGCCTATGGCCAGTATGGGAACCAAGGATGCCGATATGCGAAAAAGTGTCAAAAAATCACTTGAAAGTCGCTATGGCTCATTAAATAGAGCTTGTAAAGACCTTTCTAAAACACCTTGGTTGACCCCTGTCCGATACGTAGTTTTCGAGATATTCGAGAATATGTGATTTTTTGGGACTTAGAAAATTTTTGACCCGTACCCTAAGAAAAAGTGATTTTTTCATAGGACAATTTTTTCTTCGCAAATACTGTTTGGTTTCACTTTTCATTATTAGAAACGCGTTCCGAAGCCATTTTCATCAAAATCTCGTGAAAAAAAAATTTCACCCCCGGACCAAAAGTTGGCCGTTCGGTGCCTATGGCCTATGGCCAGTATGGGAACCAAGGATGCCGATATGCGAAAAAGTGTCAAAAAATCACTTGAAAGTCGCTATGGCTCATTAAATAGAGCTTGTAAAGACCTTTCTAAAACACCTTGGTTGACC